>NW_020291603.1:631440-891992 GCF_003184755.1 Aspergillus piperis CBS 112811
AAAAAAAAAAAAAAAAAAAAAGAGAAAAGAAAAGACCGGGGCTGCTGCCGGGCGCATGTACGAGGGAGGACTGGACCTTGAGGCTGGGCTTGGCTGGCTGAGACGCCAAAACCCGGACACACGGCGATGCCGAGGCCTCGACTCACGACAAACATGCAAGGCCGTCAGGCAGGCAAGGCCGACCAGCGGGAGCAGGAGGAATCGCGACCGGACGGCGAACAGGGTCCAGGCAGGTTAGGAAAGACAGGTTCAGCGAGCGGATACGGTACCTTAGTGCTGCTTAGTTCTGACCAGCTAACTAGCTTTCCCGCGGATGGTAACCTCCGGCGGGGGTCCGGCATCCACCCGTGGGATTTACTTGGGGGTCTTTTTGTACCTCTCGTGTCGATCGCAGCTATCTCCTCCGAGGTTGAGGACCAATCGTTTGTCTGCAGGCGATGCAGTAGTGTCGACGGACTAGGACGAGTTGGTTAACATCTCCTGGGTGGTGGATTGGTCTCGCCGAAGTAGTAGTAGTAAGTAGTGCTATGCTATCTATCCTTCTAGTACTAGTCGTTGCTTTCATACTAACTAGCTAATTTGTTGTTGGTAATGAGGATAGGAGTGGGGGTTTGCTATCCCACTATGTTCTATTAATTATTTTCTTTTTCATCTCAAGGTGCCACTCTGATGATGTACACCATCGCAACAAGTCTTGTGATGGGTTGTTGTCTTTGGGGTGGTTATTTCCACCACCCCCACTGATACGCATACACCCATTCCATATCCACTATAGCAAAGCATCCGCCGCGCAAAAAAAAGGAGGATAACAGAAGACAACAACCCAAGCCAGAAGAGGGGTAAAAAGGATGAAACCTAATCTCGATAAGCGCCGCCAAGTCCTGCAGGTCAATCTAACTTGCCCTTCTCCTTCTGTGTTTTATCCCGACCAAGAAAGGAAACGAAGCAAAGCGAAGGCGAATCCGGCCCCCTCCGTGTTATTCTCTCCCAAGATGGGAATATGCTGCGCTTGGCTGCGGGTTTGCCGATGAACACCATGACCTTTCCCCCCGCCACTCGTCTCCTGTGCCGAGTACTTGGCTATACGCTGAATGACCATTGTTTGATGGTGTGTTGGCGTGCTGGGTGTTGTTCTTGGGTTACAGAGAGGAAAGTCTTGGGAGAGGTCTTGGTGAAGAGGAGATGGTCTGGGCATAGTCCGGCTACTAGGTAAGTAGCGGATTACTATAAGATCGCTAAGTTAAGAGTGGAGCAGGTGTATACGTATGTATCCCTCTTTTGAATGCTGATGCCAAGAGGTTGGCAGGAGAGGAGACAGAGAGGAAGAGGGGGGAAGGGAGGGAGGGGAGGGCCTGTTTTGCCCCTTAAGCACTGACTACCCTTGGCTCAATCTATATTATCTTCACTACTTCAGTAGTCTACTTGGTGAGATACTACTTCCTGTTTATGCAGCTGGGTCTCGGCGAAGTGGGGTGGGGGTGATACTAGCACTAATAGGTAGTAGGATCCAGTTCTCGTCACGGCGCACTCTCTCTTCCTCTCTCCGTGTGTGTGTGTGTGCTTGCAGGCAGCTACCTAACTAGCTAATCAACTCTCTGCCCAGCATCGCCCATACTCGCCCATACTCGCCCATACCTATCTAGTTCGGGTTCGGAATCTTCGGGCCTCCGGTGGTTGACCAGATGGTGCTGACGATATTGATGATGATCATATCCGCGTTAGAAAAGACGGTTGGACGATTCCCAGCCCAACCGATCCAACCGAACTGAAATGCAATGAACCCTCCCTGAACCGGGAACGATCATTGCCGATGAAACAATGATCGCTGATGCCAAGCTCTTCTGCAGTGGAAAAGGGAGATCCACGCGGACGGAGGATTATGCAGTCCCAGTTACATACAACTAGTAATTAGTCCTACCTACCAACTTGCACCGTGGGTAGTAGTACTACTACTAGGGGATGGATATAATTTCTCCGTCTTGGTGAACTTTCTTTTCTGCAGCATTTCACAGTGTGCCATTGCATTGCATTCTCATTTTATCGCTATCTCGCCTAATTTTCTGCACCCATCTTATCAAATTAATTACCCATCATCGTTCTGCATGCATCGAATAAATAAATCCCGCATCTGGATGTTATCTATCAGTCGCTGCTTATATGCCGAGAAAAATAACTAGCATACTGACAAGGTCCGCGGAGCTAGGCATACATCATCCTCGTTACAAACTGGTTACTAATTAATACTAGGTAGAGAGTTCAATGGAGACTTTTACTAGGTCCTCTTGGGGATTAATAGCTCTGCTATTGACATGCCATTGTCTTTCCTGGGGTATAATCCGCTTCGTTAAGGGACTACTTACGGAATAGATGCCTCAGCCTGTTATGTGCAGACGAGGCTGGCACGTCAACGAGGATAGAATCAGCCGCGTGCTAAGCCAAGCCGGTAAGGTGACCGGCAAGGAGCGGGCCGGGAGGAGTGAGACATTCGCTGAAGAAGTGGAAAATAGCGAGAGGGGAGAATCATCGGAGGAATTTAGGATTTATTTTGTGTATAGCATGATCCCTTTACTTTGCACATTCTGCTGGAGCCTGGCCCACACGGAAGGTAAGAAGAACCAAGAAAAACAAAGAAAAACAAAGTACGAAGTAGCGTAAGGGTCCTCATCTGTCTTGCTGATTATTGTTAGATAATTTCATTGTTTATCATGAGTAAGAGGACGGAGGAGTAAGATGAATAAGGTTTGAATGTCTCTCATGAGGTAGATTAAGCCGGCGGCCTACGTTAAAGGGAATTGCGATTGTTGATCTTCATGTGGTTGGACCCTGCTTCATTCCTTTTGCTGCTGCTGCTGCTTGTAATTACATTCTTGACTACTTTCTGGTGGCTTGCCTACAGACATTACCCTAACACACAGACAACAACATCCGTATAGTCCTTCCTCCCCAACCACTTCATCCTTCAAACGATCTAATCACCCAGGATCAGAGATAACAGCCCCCCTCCTCATCCTTCAGCAACGACGAAAGTCCTGCATAACTCCTGATTATACCCCCAACCATCATCACAATGCCCCCACCCCCAGTCCAAACCAGCAAAAGCACAGAGAGGATCCGATATTCCCCTAACGAGCCCAGGATATGAATCCTGTCGGCTCCAACTTCTCCCGAGGGCAAGTCAAATCCACCCATTCATGCAGTGAGTCAGTGATTCAAACACGAAGTACGCAATCCCCCTACTATATTACACCCAATTATTTACCATTTTGACGTTTTCTTCCATATAGCAAACAAATATCGCCACTAGACTAAGACTCCGGAGCGGCAACGGAGTCGGAATCGGAAGAATATGGTCTGCTTCACATAATCGTTTTACTACTGGATTACTAGATAGTCCGGGGATATTCCGCGTTTAGGCTACCGTGTGGATGCCTTGGAGGGTCAAGTATTAGCCTCTCCAGTTTCTAATTGCTGATCAAGATGTTTTTTCAGTGGAGGTGGTTACCTAACTACGTTGCATCTAGCTTAACGGCTTCAGGATGGTCTCCATTGTGGAGACTTATTTGCTGCACAGGTGAGGCTATATTGATAGTCATAGGAAATATTGGTATATCTGCACCTGCGATTACTTACCTGAAGTAGAAAGTGTTGAACATCGTTATTACTGGTCAATATTATCTCCTTGCTAGCCGCAGGGCGGGATGTACACGATACGAAGGCTGCATCTGCCTAGTGTGGTAAATCGATCCCATCCACCCGTTCGCTGTGGAGATGGATCACATCAGTTGCCGATTGTTGCCTCTACGGCGAATCCTTACCCTCCGATATCCGCTGCATGCCTGCTCAGAAAGCTTCTATAATCCTTTGCTCCAATGTGGATGTGATTGACAGGGAGAGAAGAGGGGTGGTGGACAGGAACCAGATACGTGCCGTGTCTACCTAGGGGTGTGGTGATGTCTGTGGGTATCCCTCCTTTTGTTATCGTGCGACATACCATTCTCTGTGAGTGGTCGTCTGGTCTTTCGCCACTTGGTTATTCACATATTGCAGGTGGAGGGTCCAGGACGGCAGGGCTACATGTTACAGCTGGGGAAGGGAAAACGGGAGTATTCCTGTCTCGGGAGCTAATCAACACACGGAAGGTTGATGGAGGGAAGGATAGTTGATCCATTTGACCGAAAGACCTCAAGGACATTGAAGACTTAATCGAAAGAAAGCATTACTATCATTGCGTATGTTCATATCTTCTTTCTACTATCTCATCATACTGTCTGACAAAATATCCGCCTCGTGAACTAACCCCCATTCAAATGTAGAAGGCCGTGGTATCATCCAACATATTGATCTTCTTCCTTAATGCACCATCCTTCACCACATGAAGTCGAACTACTCCTCCAAACACCTCTGATAATCCCCAGACTACCGTCCTCGTCATTCCAGTCAACTCTATCCTCGAACGCTGCTAATGCTCATCCAGACGATACTCCCAAGCTGAAAATTACACGAAAAAAGTCAAATTCATCATCATTGACACTCCAAGCAGGGTGACAATGAGCACACCCATGCACAGCCCATCATTTTCCTTGCCTGGACGCAACATTAGTTATACTTCGTTTCTCGAGGTGGATGTCAATGCAGAAGTAAGAGATTCCAGGGAACAAGAGAGACCATTGTTCAATCCTCATTTTATCTAGAGTGAAAAGCATTATATGAAAGCCGCCGTTCACATCTAACTCTTTGTTTGTAACATGGTTTCGGTACACCTCACGTCTCGTCTATTGAAGACTCCGTATCTGTTCCTTATATGGAGAACACTCTTGAGTGCCCATACCGCTGCGTCCAGATCTCCATCACTAATGTTCCGGCCTTGAAAAATCCCCTTGTTCGAGAGCACATTCTCAGCATTGACCATAGACATCTCCAAAAAGTGTATGAGTCTCACACTGTCTTATCAAACTTTCTTATAACCAGCTGCCACAGGAAAACACGCAGTTCACACACTTGCTGGAAGGCTAATTGCTTTCTTTCAAGAACCAATGGTCTCCATGCACCGTCCATGATATACTCATTTCTCTTATCAAAGAGAAAGCGCTGCAAAGCCGAGTAATTCAGGTCCGTTTGTTTTCCCCGGATCTTTATGATAATAATAACTACCTTATTGAGCAGCTTCATCGATGGAAGTCGGTGTAGGTTCCCTTTGCTGGTAGCATTTGGGCCAGAGTTTAACTCAAGAGTATTAAACTAGCTCATCCTTGTTCTAGAGACGTGATACTCGTTCGTGACGCGCGTGCATTGTAGATCCATCAAATAAGAGTGAGTACCTTGGTCAACACAGGCAATCCAACCACATTGCTGAGCATGGTTGGAATGGTGAATAAAAACCATAGTTGATTAGAATGCCACCACCGTACTTAAGCTAGTATCACCGGGAATGTTAGACATTCCACTTCTGGAATGCGAGAATGGTTATCCCAGCCTTCGAGGGGAGAAAAGAACGCCACCCATGCCCTCATATAACGATATTCTGTTGGAAGAGACACCATATTCCAGTTACAATCTATGCCGATGATGCGATAGACATGTAATTTTGTCGTGTATATCTCATTCGCGTATTGTGATGTTCTCAATGTCTCTATGGACAAGATGGAAATACTTAGTTGTCTCCGGAGTCGCACGGGGAAACTTTTGTGTCTTCGCCGCCGCATTAGGCTCTCAGCAAGGATGTCTTTGCGTAACCCCGTAGTTAGCATTAATTAGGTTAGATTCTTGACTTCGCCATTTCTTGTGCTATGCTCGCTATTTTCATTGCATTGTTCCAGCTTTCAATGGTCTTTCGGGTTGGTTACTACTGACCTAAGTCTCTTGTTTGCCATAGCAATAGGTTTCATATGGTTATAGCCGCAACATCTTGAATGTATAATCGTCTTCTTCGTTTTTTGGGAGATCTGCCAATATTATGCACGATGTGTCATGCTTGGTGTTTCATTTGTGGTCAAGAAGACTATCCCACTTGAACAAGTCACTCCGCGAGGACTATATACCCAGCCAAACAATGCACAAGCAGGCACGATGAGAGAGTTGACGACGCCGCACATGCATAGCATGAAAAGCCAGCTCTACGCAGTGAGCGAATGAGAGTCCGACGACAACAATCAGCATTCCCAGGCACCGCTCAAGGAAGATCAATTTGGTCCTCCCTCCCGGGGGTATATTCCATTTCGTAGATTTACCATTTGGGTTTGCTCAACGCCAGCGCAGCTGCCGCTTCACGCTGATAGACAATGGTGTTATACATGACATCAGCATCCTCGGTAATGTATGGGACGGTATTCCGCATCACATATGCTGTGATGGGATGCTCGTAGCGCGGCGCCTCCTATCCCTGCCCTTTTGGATAATCACCTTGTTAGTACCCGACGGATATGTTTTTGATAACTGAGATGATCTAAGTACATGCAGTAAAACGGGTGAAGAAGATGTTGTGTGCGAGACCTTTCTAAGGAAGAAGATGCCCGTGGCATATTGAGTACTAATTCTGCATTGGATAATTTGATTGATGGAAATAGCCCCATGAAACCAGCTGTCTTGTAAATGGCAATATCAGACTTTTATATAAGATCAAGGTATGCTTGTATATTGCATATAAAAGGGACCCATGACCCTGACGACTAGGTAGACGATGCATATCCTGTTTTATCTCTATATTGAGTAGCTGGTAATTGCTAACGATTAGCAATCGACCCAAGAGTGGGTGTCGATGTAGCTTATAACTTTGACAAGCTGGCTATCTCTCGCAGAAGGTATAAGAGGAGGTGAGTACGATCGTACCCTCCACGGAGCCTGTATGACGCTTTCCCGAGTTGTGTCGCCCGGTCGTAAGTGGGAATTCCCATATGTCTTAGACGGTTTTTAATTGGCCGCGCGACGATAAGATGTGCTTGCTGTATGCTGTATTTCATGACATGTAGCACTATAGATATCTATTTATATCTCCCCCTTCAGTATGCACCATCAATGGGAGCCAGTCACGTCTCAAAGTCTCTCAGTTCCACAAGATTGTATCAAACGGTATATCGGCCTGGGTAAGATGCAGCCACCGGAGCTACTCCTGGTGGAGAGTAGGTTTATCCGTCTAGCAAGAAGGTGGGATCTAAAGAGTTATAGATGACCACTGTTATGCGAAGTTGAACCCAGGTGTGTCAGACCAGGGTGGGTCATTCTAGTTTTCCTGATCACGGCTGTCTGTATTTACCTGCGCATCTGGCACTGGGATGACAATATGATTTCGGCGCAGATGTTTGCATTTTTACGCCGAGAACCTGAGCCCTGATACCTGAAACTGGACATAAAAGAAGTATCTTACCATGGTTTTCCCCTTCCTTTGCCAGAATCCGGCTCAGGGGGGCCTCGCCTCATTGCTGGCCAGGTGTCACGGATGCTGAAAAGGCCGGCGGGATTCGATTGTGATGGATGCGGATGGCTCTTAGACTGGATCTCGAAGCGACAGACGGGTCCCTGGGTCTTGAGCAGCATGTACCGAAGGCGATTTAACGTGTTAATCATTCTGGCGAACGGCTGCTGATCGTCCCGCATATACACATCTTCTGTCAAGCTATTGTATTCACAATCCGACTTTAGAAAATCTAACCAGGCAGAGTAGGAGATATTGGCGGGTCGGATCGGCTGTCTGGGTTCAGAGGCCGTGCTTGCTTCAACAAGAATGATCGTGTCTGAGTACCCAACAACATCAGTCTGGCCGGCACGATAGGCAATCGGCAGAGAGTAAGAAAAAAGCTCGTAACTTGAGCTTGGGATTGCTGGCACAGTGGGTTTGATACCGGTATGTTCGCGATGGCCGGTCACTCCACCCATTATAGTAGCCTTGTCTGATGGGCGTTACTGCGTCTGAATGTACAATGACATGCTCAGCCAAGTGTAGGTCAACCCTTCATATGACAGAAGACAGCAGAACCCACTTGACCACGTTCCCTGCACATCTGGTAAATCGCACTAATTGATGCAGGTTGTATGGCTTTTGTCCGAGCTGTTCTATATACCGACGAAGAGCCACGAAGAACCCGATCGATCACGGAGAATGACGCTGGATTATCTGGTAGACTTGCGAAGACCACAAGAATTGCGTAGTTCTTCCACCCACATGGTAGTATATATCTGGAGCATAAATTGGGCTGATATCGCTGTAAAACATGTCTTTCTGTCATCGGAACAGAGATGACACAGAACAGAAGCGCGAGCGTCCGAATAACAGCCAATATCAACCATCTTAGCTCAACTACCTTAGGTAGTACTGCAAGCCCGATGAAGGAAGTTATCGAGTTTAAGCTCATGTCTGAGCCCATATGTCCAAGCATTCTCTCATTGTACATCTCGACATCCGCAACCAGAGACCCGGTTACGGATATCATTGACACTTCACAGAATACGATTATAGGTACCCGAACTTCTTTTGTAACATTCAATCTGGCCATGAGCTTAGTCTTGTTGCATCGTGCCAGATTTTGCTGTGAAGGTGTTATCTCATGGTCAGTGAGTCTCGGGGGTATCACCATCCCATAAGTACATCGTTCTGATGGACGAGAAACGATGCACGCCTTTCTGAATCTAAACCAGCAGTTGCTATTCATAACGTAATATAGATGATACAAGCTTCTTCCGTGCGAGGGTCCATGTACGTTGAACTCCCAGTTATACTGGAGTCCTAGCAGTACTCAGCAACCCGAGCCACAGACACAGGATGCCGGAATTTCATCATGGTTCATCTTCGTTGTTGAATCGGTAACCATTCCTCGTCATTTGCGATTTGTATATAACCTTCGACCGTTGGCTGGACTGAAATTAGAGCATGCTTTCTTTGACAGAGCTCCAATGGATATATTCAGCTGCGCGGTATATGCTTTAGTCGAAGACATTGTTGTATGTTATCTCCCGACTGAGAAGAAATATCTGAACGGTAATAGCCGCGACAAGCATGGCACTTGACAGTTTCCGAAGTATAGTAGCCCGCCTCTTTCTGGCTTTCCACAACACAATATACGTAAAGTGCTCTATAGTTCGCGGTATGATGCTATAGACAATATTTGTGATCACGGAAACATCCGCGCTGGTGTGGTATATATATCTATATGGCATTTCCATTAGCAACTTCTCATTATATTATCCATAAAAGTGATGTACTTGATTGTCTTACAAGCGTGCAGGCATGTTATAGCAAGGAACAGCGGATTTCCACTTCCCAGATCTACCACTACCACATCCGCCTCGCAGAGGAGGACATATCCCTCTACCCATGAGGGTTATATTTGATGGTCAGGATATGTATTTTTCTCTGCCGAGCTCGGATTATGTCCGGCGTAGTAGAGTAAAAGCTGTGCTTGTATCCTGCTAACCAACCCTGGTTCATTCAATCGAGTGCGTAGACAAGATGGCGGAAATTTTGGACAGAAGTTATTGCATAGACAATTCCACAAGGCGCGCAACGAAAGGTATATAGCTGATGAGTCAAGTCATGATGCTTGAGTGGGTTACTGTGCATCGTTATCAGTAGTGGGTATATATAGAGAATGGGATCCTGATGGTGGATGGGGAAGAGGGACAGGATGGGGTGGGAGGATAGTCGGGTTTATATAGGGGTCTGTTACGGCTGGGGTGAATTAGTTGAGGTAATGAGTATAGCGACAAGATGTTAATTATCTGTGGTTGAATGAGGGTTAGGCTTGAATTGGCGTCTTGGCGGAGTTAAATGGGAGGGTTCAGGGGTGAATTAATCAAGTCAGTGTGTGCACTAGCAAGATGAGTAATTAGGCTCTATAGGTCTATAGGTAACTATCAGTATCTTGGCAGATACTTCATTGTTGGCTGTGAAGGTGGGAAGCATTCCCATGCCAGTTGACCAAATCATACATTAAAAAATTTCATTAGAAAGGAAATATTAAAGAGTGTAGTCTATCGCTAAACCATGGTTCAGACGAAGTCATTAACCGAACACCATACCGCCATAAAACAAAGCCGACCACCCAGGGTATACAATCATTAGTGAAAACTGCTGTGATGGTGGCTTTCATGACTATCACCATCGGCCACCATCTCTATCGTCTGTGACACATCCACCGTCTTGTGAATGCCTCCAGCCTCATTACCTGCCATGTCGACCGTCCCTGCAAATGTAATCAGATGTGACTGGTCGGAGGCGGACTCGGTGCCATCGGCGCGGCGGGAGTTACCGAGGGAGAATCGCTTGTTGCTTCCTTTGAGTTTGCTAAGGTTGACAGAGGACTCTGGTTCGTAATAACGTTGAGAGCTGTACTCCTTCTTGCGGAGCTTGTTGATGAGGATGTTGATCGTGGGGAGACAAGCGCAAATCATGGCCACGCCTCCTTCGGCGTTTCTAGTTTGGGGTTAGTCTGCAGCATCGGTTATTTTAGAATAACAACTTACCCTGAAAGAATAACGATCATAAAGACAATTGTCTGATCATTGGAGCTACCATCACGCAAGACCAGAACCAGCCGGTACAAACTGAAGGCCGTGGCCAGACCACCCGCCGACAGCATGCCGATGACCCGCAACTTCTTGCTCCGTGACATTTGAAGCGACCAGGTGAGTGGCAGAGGTAGAATCAGGATAATAAAATCTGTCACCACACTGATGACAGAGTCGGCGATCAGGGCGGCCCGTTGATTGAGACAGCGTGCCTTTGGATCGAGCGTCCAGTATCCCGGAACCGGGTCGCACATACGGATCTTGACGACCTCGGCAACGATGTAGTATATGCAGAGACAGCCGAGGAGGCCGTAGATGAAGTAGATTTTGGAACGGTAAGGACTGAAGATGCGAATGAGGATTGAAAGGAGTGCGATCTTGACGAAGAGTGCCATGGGGCAGTAAAGAACGGTGGCGATGTAACAGAACTAGTTTGATCCTCAATTAGCCGATGTACTTCAAGTCCCTTTGATAGCCGGGAGTTCATACCTTGCGAAAAAGAATCTGGTGTGCTTCAGAGACATCGTCAATGTGGTAACCCCCGCCATAGTGACCCACTGGAGTCAAGTTAGTTGGAGCTGCTGGAGAGATAAGAACGATGCATACCGGCAATGGCAATGCCACAGTATCCCATGAACAGAACCTGCAATAATCAGTGAGTCGCCCTATGAAGGCACCTGCAGTCTCAACGTACCCATGCTATGAGACATGACCCTGGGAAAGTTAGCACTGATATCTGAAGAAAAGTCAAGCAGACATACAGTCTTCCACGCCTACGAACTGTTTGTAGTAGATACGGATGGAGAAACGCAAGAGAACGAATATGCTAATGATCGGAATACACAAACATTGTGTGACGAAATTGATGGTGTTCAAAACATCCTTGGGATGACTGACAGTCATGGCGTGCCAGTGGTCAATGCAGCCTCTTCAAACAGGAGGAAACAACATGGAGCAAGACACTGACCCCGACGACCGCGGGGAGTCCACAAACATTTATAAATAGGTTCAAATTACAGGCGCTTGGTCTGTCCATGCGCACAGCGTCGTCGCCCGGGGTCAAGCTGGCGCTGCGCCGTCTATGATAGGCCCATAAAGCCGCCTAGGGAGGCCCTCAACTTTGGGTCGGAAACTGGGAGAAGAATCCGAGAAATGACTTCAATGGCACCGGGTCACGATCGTCCCGCCCAGGTGTAGATAGGAAAACCTTAAAGGAGGGATACAGCAGCTCCCCGATGCAGTTGGACTGGGAGGCGACCATGGAGTATCCGAGCGGATCGATCGTGATAGGCCCCGGAGGTCATAACGTCTACCTGTTTTGGGAATGATGGACAGGGAGAAGCAAAGATGCACCTTGCATGGATCGTCGTGGTTGCTTGCCACTGGGGCGTTGCACGCGATCGTGGTCTAGTCTAGATATGTATCGTGCTATGTAAATACACTCGGTGTTGCGGCGGCGGCGTCCATGGACCATGGTTCCGAAAAAATTGACACCCGTAGGCGGATCCTTAGCTAAGAGTGTCTCATATCGACGCCGAAACTGGGGTTCGAGAGGGCGCCCCTCTGCGATGCCAATATTTTTTTCATAATTACTATTGGATAATCGATTCTCAAATCCCTCCTCTCCTCCGGACTAGCCGCGGAGACATGGCTGCAGGGCGTCGGAAATATCTCGAACGAACAATGGAGATAATCAGGAGTAATAACCATCCCCGATTATTGCCTCCTCCCCGGGAGCTCGTTCCAATAGCTCCTCGCGCTACCTATGCGCCAGATCCTGGCTGCATATAGGCTGTGGCGACGACGCACTATCTGTCATGGTGCTGCAGAAGAACCCGCCAAGGTCCCGACTGAGGGATTAGTGATCGTCGGTGTCCGAGCCAAACCACAATAGGGTATTCGGCATAAAGGAGAAAGCTGGGAAGTGGAAGCGTCTGTGAAAAGCCCGTGATGCGGCGGCCTCCGGCAAACTGTCATGGAGCCAGTCAACAATGGCAGAATGGATCCCTTTTCACAAGCTTGCCCGGTTAATTGTTGGCCTTAACGGGGGTTGTTCTTCCGGAAGACCGACTTGCGACACCGACCCGTAGTTTAGCGTGTGCCCTAAAGCCTCTAACGTAAACGCCAAGCGCCGCGATGAAGAAATTTGACTTTCGCTTGCTGTGTGTCGAGTGGAGCGTCGGATGGCTTCCATTCCTATTATTTCCTGGTGAATTTGATGGCTCACATTTACCTCGCAACTGTTCCCCCGTTTGATCTGAATGAAGAATTGCCCCCCAAGGTTGTGTTACTTTTGACGAAGGGGGCTGCTATTGAAACTCTCTGGGCTTCTAGAAGACGCCTTTCTGCGCCCGATCAGCAAGGCTGCAGAAGGCTTGAGTCCCACGCGGTTTGCCACGCGCTGCATGTGTATAAGGGGTCAACAAGAAAAAGGAACCTGAGGACAGACAGATGACTAAACTGGAGTCGGGTGCAATCTGTGGTTCTGTGTAGGCTTCGTGGATACACCTCCACTTCCCAAGGTTCAGCCCGTCCCTCCATCCAATTTCTCGTGTCCTCGACACTCTGGTTGGGTTCCAGTAACCTGTCAGGCTCCATCTGTCACCCTCATTTGGCAATGGGTCTGCTGCTCTCCGTTCCAGTCCACTGAGAAGGGAGAGAAGGCAATGAAGCGAACAATAGTGAGGAGTAGCCTTCATGGTGAACGCTGGTTTGCTGTCGCACCACGGCCCGTGTCAACACAGAAAGTTCCTCCCTAATTGTCCACTTGTGGCTCCCTCGTTTGTCTTTACCTTCCCAGGTAGCTTTCCCATAGATTGCATCTTTACGAGAATTCTCACAATGACCATTGTCCAGGCCCAAGGAGCGGATTCTAAGCTCTTTCAGCCGCTCGCCATTGCCAATGGCAAGCTCACCCTCAGCCACCGGGTGGTACACGCCCCCCTGACACGCAACCGGGGCGAACCGTTGAACTCAAACAGTACTCCCGAGAATCCCAATCGGATTTGGTACCCTGGGGACCTGGTTGTCGAATATTATCGTCAACGGGCAACTCCAGGCGGGCTGATCATCTCGGAAGGCATCCCTCCCTCGCTGGAGGTAAATACTCCCCAAATTCCAGCTCCGATGGGTCATTCGTCTGTTCTTTAACACGCAAGCAGAGCAATGGAATGCCAGGAGTCCCCGGTCTCTTCACGGAAGAGCAGGCCGCTGGATGGAAGCGAGTCGTTGATACCGTCCACGCCCAGGGCGGCTACATCTATTGCCAGCTGTGGCACGCCGGCCGTGCTACCGTCCCCCAGATGACCGGCTTACCCCCAGTTTCAGCCTCAGCCAGCGTTTGGGACGACCCCGAAGAGCGCTACACCCACCCCGCCGTGGGAGCATCGGAGCCGGTTCGCTATGCAGACCACCCTCCGATTGAATTGACGGTTGCGCACATCAAGCAAACCATCCAGGACTATTGTAAAGCCGCCAAGACTGCCATGGACATTGGCTTTGATGGCGTTGAACTGCACTCCGGTAATGGTTATCTCCCGGAGCAGTTCTTGAGCTCAAACATCAACCGACGGACAGACGAATATGGCGGAACTCCAGAGAAGCGCTGCCGCTTCGTACTGGAGTTGATGAACGAACTGGCTCAGACAGTTGGCCAGGAGAATCTGGCGATTCGACTCACGCCGTTTGGACTGTACAACCAGGCGCGTGGTGAACAGCGCGTGGAAACCTGGACTTATCTGTGCGAGTCGCTGAAACAGGCGCACCCCGGTCTATCATACGTCAGCTTTGTGGAGCCGGTAAGCATTATCTCATAACCCATTGAATCCCACTTACTAATGTGTTCAGCGCTACGAGCAAATTCACAGTTACGAAGAAAAGGATGCCTTCCTCCGCAGCTGGGGCCTTCCGAGTGTCGACCTCTCCTCCTTCCGCAAAATCTTCGGCTCGACCCCCTTCTTTTCGGCTGGCGGCTGGGACCAGACCAATTCTTGGGGCGTCCTGGAGGCCGGGAAGTACGATGGTCTCCTCTATGGACGGTACTTCACGAGCAACCCGGACTTGGTGGAGAGACTGCGCAGGGGCATTCCCTTTGCACCTTATGATCGCACCCGGTTCTATGGACCCTTTGAGGATAACGCATTCCACTATGTGGACTACGAGCCTGCTCCGCAGACCTCAGCCGGATTGGAGTCCACTAAGGTCCAGGTCCGACTATGATTCATGAATTGTATATACACATGACTGCGATGCTGGTTTAGTTTTATTTAGTTGCTCTTAATCCTTCCGTTGAGAAGACCGATCGGCGACGGAATTGATCCAGTGCTGTACCTAAGTAGATCAAGAAGCCTCCGTGCTCAAAGCGCTCAAGCCGTGTAACCGCCATCAACGACCAAGGCGGAGCCTACCATGTAGCTGCTCATCGGGGAGGCCAGAAAAAGGAGTGCGTCGGCGATCTCCTCCGGTTGTGCCCTACGGCCAATAGCGACTCGCTGCGAGTCTGGCTCCATGAATCCCGCATCCCAATACGTGCGGATCAAATCAGTGTCCGTGTATCTGGATCGTTAGCTAGGCGGATATTACTCCGTAGTATACTGGCCTACGGGGCACTTACCCAGGACAGATAGCGTTGATGCGTATCTCTTGTTGAATGTACGCTTTGGCGTCCTAAACCGGTTTAGTCTGACAATCTGGATGCGATTATCATGAACAACAGACCATTTTTGAGAAAGCAACCACAGCTGCAACCATTAGCCATCTAGGTACACTCATCCACCAATCTCAGTCATCCACTTACCATGCTTGGAAGCTGTATAGGCCGACATTCCTGACCAACCCCCCGGAGCCACTACCCCAAACATAGAAGCCATATTCACGATCGTCCCCCGACCGAGACGCAAACCGCGCGATCTGCAAGACGCTTAGCCGGCCGTCTTCCCCTC
Source organism: Aspergillus piperis CBS 112811 (assembly GCF_003184755.1). NCBI lineage: Eukaryota > Fungi > Ascomycota > Eurotiomycetes > Eurotiales > Aspergillaceae > Aspergillus > Aspergillus piperis. The sequence goes on from NW_020291603.1 coordinate 646,878, forward strand.
AAGTGGACCAGTGAAACATACTCCTGTGTCAGCATCTGGCGTATCACGGCCTTTTGGCAGAGCAGCACCCCGGTCTGGTTAATATCGATCACCCTCTGCCATTCTGCTGCCGTCAGCTCATGGGTCGCGGTCGGTTGCCCCACAATCCCGGCGCAGTGAACCGAGATATCGATGCGACCGAATCGCTCGACGGTACGGCGCACGGCTTCATCCACACATACCTCCTTGGAGACGTCTCCAACCGTAAGTTCCACTGCAACATTGGGATGTGAGGTAGCGAGCTCGTTTTTGGTGCGTTGGAGGAGTACCTCGTTCACATCCAAGAGAGATAATGCTTCGATTCCATTCTGGGCAAGCGTGAAGGCGGTGGTCTTGCCAATGCCTGAGGCAGCTCAGCACGGTTTCCCGATCGGGCTAGGTTGGTACTACCTACCATTTCCACCCCCCGTGATAAACGCCGTTCCTGATACCTTGCAAGCCATGATGCACAGTTATAGTGGTTAATACTCTCTGCCGACTGGGTTGCCGAAGCAGTCAGAACACCAGCTGGCTGGTGAGTGCTGGGCGACGTCCATATATCTAGTTGCTGGCCACTATCCACCACCCCTGTCGGGATTCGAGCGGGGTCAAGGCATTATTGTCTGACTGACTGCCTCGGTTATTCAACCCAGTACTAGTACACGTTGCTACTAGGGATTGCAGATGTCTCTTTCTTTTGCTTCATGTTGTTCTCGTTGGAGTGTACGCACCTATAGTCAACCCTGGTTGACTGTAGTCTTCCTCTTGATACATTGCCATGTGCAACTAGTATGACAACTAGCGTCTTTCACCCATTTTTCCATGGCTAGTATTGGGTGTTATTCTGGTTAATTCTCAAGGTGGCTGGCGATAGTTACACTAGTCAACTTTCTTAGCATGTCAGCTTATGCATATCTCGAATATGGTCATTGTTCTTCACGTCAGGCTTACCAGTGTGCTTAGATGATGAAGGGTCCGAAAACAATAAAGCCTATTGTTTCCGGGTGTCAGGGGAGGTGCATAAGACAGCTATGCCATCTGATCATTGATATGAAAAAGCAGATTATATTTCATCCATACATCATGATCATAGAACGTTTCATAAACAATCCATATCCAAAGCCAATCAACCAAACGTACTCAACAAAAACAATACAGGTATCATGTCACAAAGTCATATCCAACAAACAGCCTATAAAACAAATATAACACCCATAAGCCCCTAACAAACATTAGCACGCCCATTCATACATCAAGACACTCATTTCAAAAGACATCAAACTCACATCAAGCCCATCTCAAGCCGAACTAAACCACCTCCGATCCCGGATGCTGCTGCTGCACCGGATACACCACCGGCTCCGGCTTCTTCATCATCGTCTCAGAATATCCATATTCCCCTTCATTCATCGCCACAGGCTGCTGTCCCGCAGCATAAGCCTGATTATAGTATGGCGGGGCCGGCGTGCGCGGCTGCTGCTGCTGCTGCTGTGATTGCATTTGCATATGTGGATACATGTACTGCTGCTGGTACTGTTGCCGGTAGTACTGGGCGCGGAGGTTATCTTCGCGGCGTTCGCGCTTGCGCTCGCGACGGTGCTTGATGAGGAGGTAGATGCCGACGCAGATGGCAATGATGATAATGATGGGGATAATGATGATTTTGCCGATGATTTTGCCGATGCTCATTTTGAGGAGGGATTTGTGTTGTCTGGTTTGAGGTGAGAAAGGAGAGGGGGGTGGTAAAGATTGTTTGAGTGGGAGATTAGATAGAAGTCGAAGATTGGTATGTAGGTAGTTGATTGGTAGTATGTATGAGATTCTTGGAAGCTAGAATAGATACCAGTAGTAGGCAGGGAGTAGCCAAGCAGGCAATGGACAGAACTAGAAAGAATCGAAACAAATCCAAAAAGCCAAGATCCTCCCCCACAAGCTTATATATCTCTCCGTGTCTAGCAAAGACGGCCTGGACCCTCCAGCCCTACCATAGGTTGGCACGCAGGCAAGCGCGTTAGAAAATCAATCCTCAGCACGGGGGGTGATGAGCTACACTCCCTAAGGGAGGATGTTGCTGCTGAGCGCTTCATGGAGGATGCTGATTCGGTGGGTAGAACCAGGACGGCAGCGTGAATATGCAGGCCGGTTCACCTCTGTCACACGCAGCCTTACGCGTTAGGTTAGCTCTTGGTGCATCCTTGATAAAAGCTTGGTTGATGAGCGTAAGAGTGATGGTTGGAGGAGAGATGATGATCGGGGTTGGGGATGGGGCCAATCATGGTGGCGGGTTTGGCGCCGCGGGTGACAGTCGCGCATCAGCCTGGTGTCTGTCGAATCCTGGTAGGGCTGGAGAGGAGGGGGAATAGTTGAGTGTAAAATGCTGCATTGGTTTGCGTGATTTGAATCTATTTTTATTTAAGTTGGCATGAGGGGATTAAAATCGGAGACTATTACTAGTGATAGGTTAAAGAGAGTGGTACTACTACTACTGGTGAGAAGCGAACCGTCCTCGAAATATACAATGACGAACCCCCACAACCATTTGGACGAACAGTAAAAAAACGACAAAAGCACACAACCACTAGTACTGCGTACTTATTCGACCATACATGGCTAAGGAGATGCGCTAATAAATTTCCTCTACCGTCATGTCCCTATCTAATAGTAGTATAGTTCCCTCCCCAAGACTCCTTCGCTATTCCATGCTGTTACTAGTAAGTAGGGTACATCCGCACGGTCGCTCGGGCCTAGCTGACCCTTACACTAACAGCAAAGCGGACAAGGTCTCTTACCATCACAGAAATCTTAATCTTATCTCAGCTAGTTTTCCCCTTAAAGGGCTTCGGTTAGACCAAAATGAATCGAACTTCTCCTGAACTAGGGGTCCTCGCTACGATTATTGAGCCGATCCCGAGGTTTCCGGGCTCGCCGCGGAGTCCGCGGAGAGCACGGCGGGCGCGGGCTTCACGGCAACGAGGAAGGTATACAACATGAACAGCAATGGAGGACTGATAAAAATCCGCGATCGCCCGATCTGTGAAGAGCTAACAATCTGTATACAAGGAGAAGGATGTCTGCTCATAGCACGGCTACAAGGTAAGACAAATGCCTACCTAGACACGCCATGCACAGAACACTAAATTCACCTAGCCACCAACCCAACATGAAGCAATCCACGAATCCGAGCCCGGAGAAGTCTTCCGACGCCCACGAGGATGAGAAATTGACATTCGAGTTCGGAGGTGCGCCGGGGGTTACCATGCTGATGCTTGGATTCCCCCTCCTCATGTATTACATGTTCATAGGCGCGACCTTGTACGACGGCCACCTCCCCTTGCCCGATGAGAACCAATCTATTACCGACTTCCTCTTCCACCTCGTTGACCTCGCCTATACGCATGCCTATCCCCACCGCAAGGCATGGATAATATACTGGACCTTCCTTGTCCTCGAAGGATTCGGGTACCTGTACCTCCCCGGCGTATACGGCAAGGGAAAATGCCTTCCCCATCTGAATGGAAAGCAGCTGGATTTCTACTGCTCCGCGGCAGCGTCGTGGTATGTTACCATCGCTGCTGCATTAGTCCTCCACTTTTCCGGTCTCTTTCGTCTGACTACGCTCGTCGATGAGTTCGGTCCGTTGATGTCTGTGGCTATCTGCTCTGGCTTTCTGGTCTCGATTCTCGCGTACGCATCTGCCTTGCTACGAGGTGCTCAGCATCGGATGACGGGATCCCACGTTTATGATTTTTTTATGGGTGCAGAGCTCAACCCTCGCTTGTTCCAGTGGCTTGATATGAAGATGTTCTTCGAAGTTCGCATACCCTGGTATATTCTGTTTTTGTTGACGCTTGGGACTGCGTTGAAGCAGTGGGAAGACTACGGGTTCGTCTCTGGGGAGGTTTCATTTCTGCTTTTGGCACACTTCTTGTATGCAAATGCATGTGCTAAAGGGGAAGAACTGATTATAACGAGCTGGTATGTTGCTCAAAGCGGTGGACAAATTAACAATACTGATCTTGTCGCAGGGATATGTATTACGAGAAGTGGGGATTTATGCTCATTTTCTGGAACCTTGCTGGTGTTCCCATGAGTTACTGCCATTGCACTCTATACCTGGCGAGCCACGATCCGTCAACTTATAAGTGGAACCCTATAGCACTGGGCGTGCTATTTGTGATGTATCTTTTTGCATACTGGGTATGGGACACGTGCAACAGCCAGAAGAACCTCTTCCGAGCTCAGGAGAGAGGAAAGCCTGTGAATCGAAAGACCTTCCCTCAGCTACCGTGGAAATCGGTGAAGAACCCTGTCTGCATAAAGACAAAAACAGGAGATTCCATCCTGTGCAGTGGGTGGTGTAAGTTGTTCATTTCTGTATCGCGAATCAGGGCTGATGAGGTATAGATGGAATGGCACGTAAGGTCCATTACAGCTGTGACTGGTTTTTCGCTTTCTCCTGGGGCCTTATTACTGGCTTTAACTCGCCATTCCCCTGGTTCTACTCGTGCTTCTTTACTGTTATGATCATCCATCGTGCTCTGCGGGATATTGAACGTTGTCGCGAGAGATATGGAGAAGCTTGGCGCGAGTATGAGCGGAGGGTCCCGTACCTGTTCATTCCGGTAAGTCTCCTCGAGTTGCTGTTGTGATCAAGCTAACATCAGAAAAGTATGTCTTCTAAATCATTGGAATCTAGAGATGGGCCTTTCGGTAGGGCGTCTTAGTTTAGTTTGCTTAGGCCAAACCGTGCCTCACTTTTATTGGCTTACCATTCTGTTGACCTGCGTTTGCCATGCGTTTCCCAGTTGTATATAGGAAGGAAAGGGGAATAATATTTCGAATCGTTATAAATCGTCGCGTGTCTCGATGTAGTTGCCTTATTCGTCAACATTAGCCATGTTATGCATTTCGCACGCACTGAGTAGAGTGTCCAGACAAATTTCCCATCTACTAGGCGTTATTAAGAGACTGAGAGAGATGGGTTCTCAAAGCCACGGTCAACAATCAGCAGTGAGAGGAATGCAAGGTGTATTCATTGGATTGAATCGCTATTAAGGTCGAAACTCAGAATATCCATGACCGATCGGTTAGTGCCAATGAAGCCATTCAGAAACATGGATATGTCTGCTTGGTTCATGGTGGAGTCAAATGTATCTTCCGGCCATGAAACATCTGGCAGGGCAATATTCCCGGGCCCATCGGTTGTCGGAATAACAAGGGATCCATCTTGATGTTGCTCCAGCCCGGTTAGTGTCTGTTGTGAGTTCACAAGTATCTGAGCAGCCCGGACAAAAGCGTCACAGATAGTGTATAAATGCATTGACCCTCGTGAAAGGCCTTTGATTAACTCTAGGGAGCTGGCGGTATCCTGTAGCAGAGCAAGATCTGCTGTACTGGCGGTCGTGATTGCATGGGTAAAGACGATGACAAAGGGTGTGAATGAAGGATAGAGAAGTATCCTGTCCATTTAGTTTACTATGTTCATGCAGATTGAAGGGTGTCTTACCAGTTTACGTATTCTGTTTGCTTATGTGTCTGGCGACCGCGGAAGTAGGTGAAGCACTTCAGATGACTCTGTAAAGCAGCAGTCGCAGATGCGTAGCACTGGGAAGAAACTGCCATCACGTCGCGTGGATGGGTCTGTGCACGATAGATGACGGTCAACACAGAGTAAGCTATAAAGTCTGCACAGGCTGCCATCCCATGTAGGGAGTCGGCATAAAGACCCCGACTAACATCAATCTTGTAAAACTGTCAGCCAACTTGACTACCCCAACAGGAGGAAGGCGTACCGCAAGGAGCTTGTCCCGTACTGTCATCAGGTCGGAGGACAGCCGCTCAATCGATGCTGATCGTTGCTCGTCACCTGCTCGACAAGCAGAGGTAGAGTACAGCTGATCATAAACTCTACCTTGAACATTCGCGAACTCGACGATCACAAGCCCCATTAGGTCCCACGGACGATGCTTGGGATCATTTGAGGGAGTATAAAGGTCTGCATCAATATCGTGATCTTGAAAGTGTGATGTCACGCCAATATTGAGAGAGATATTCTTGTCAATGGTGTAAAGTGCCCAGAACGCACGGCGTTTTGCCTCGGCAATAGCATAATCATCCTTTTCTAAAGTAGAACGTCGGTGCAACCCGATGCTCTGGCACATATTGAATGCCAGCGAAAGGAAGGTCCAGCACCGCTGGACGTCGGTTTCCTCTTGTGCTTTCAGAACCTGCATTCGTTAGGATTTGTAGTTACTGAAGACAATCAAGCATACCCCAAGCAACAGTGCCTGTATCTTCTCCAAAGTTGGTTCAGATATAACCTCAGGCCCGCTCAAGCCAGCGGCAAAGTGTCGTTCACAGAGCGCAAGGCTTGATTGAAGATCAAAGTGTGCCAGATCAGGATCTCCCGCATGAAGATAATCGCGGATCACATAGAACAGTATACCATAGAAGAGTGTGAGCGAGCCCGGTGGCACAGGGTTCAACGGGAAATATATCGACTGGCATAGATGTTCCACACGGGTTGAGTCTATCCAAGATTGACTGACCAGGAAAAAGGGAGGTTGAGCTATATTGCGTAAGTGATAGCATCTAATGGGGGTGGAGATGTATACATTTGACCTTCTTCACCACTGCTATGACCAGATCTACAGGAAGCAATGTCTGGTTTAGTTGCATAGGTGATTGTGCTCCATTTCGATTCACGGCGTGATTGTGCCTATCGAGGCTGCTTTTGAGAGAGGAGAGCGCAGCAGAAACATAATCTCCAATCTGTCCATCTCGGGCAGTATTTGCTGCGGAATAAGCTGCGTCCCTAGCTACAAGGGTTTCATGATGAAAAGATGACTGTCCCTCGAAGGGGGGAGCTGTTGGCCCGGTGCCTATTGGGTGAGAGGCCGGCTGTACTGAAGTTGGTGGTTTTGTTATCTGATGGAGTGCTTGCTGAATGGTTGATAATTGTTCTTGGATTGCCAAAAACCTTTGTTCACTAACCTCAGTTAGCCCTGCAAACACTTATAGTCTAGCTTGACCTACCAATCGTCGGAATCGGCTCTGCGTGTCTCCGAAGACGAGACAGGCGTACCTGTCGGACCACAGGCGACTCCAAGAGCGCTGCAGCTGGAACAAGGAACTACTTTATCACACTTGATCTAAAGAGATTTACATGAGCATAGGTGGGGTATTGATGTGGTCACAGGGTACGATACCTTCCGAAGCCGACAGTTGTCGCACTGGTTGGAGTTAGTACTTGTTATAGATTAGATGGTGGCGGACGAGGAAGCCGTACCGCGCGGGCCCGGAACGAATTGCGGGCGATGGAAGGAGTCCGGGCAGCCATTGTAGGTAAAGCCGCTAATTATGAACGATAACTCGCATGATATATCGGCACTCCTCTCCTGGGTTATGACAACAGTAGCTGCACCGCAAGCCGAAGGTCTGTGAGTAGTAAAGTGCCGAATGACAAGGTAAGGGTGCGAGTAAGACCTCCGGTCATCTTGTGAAGGCGCCATTCCCGTTCGGGCTAGGTTAAAACCAACTGAGTTTAGCGAGTCCCGTGACGCCCACTCGTCTGCCCCGACGGGGCCTTTCCTAATAGGGAGGGTCTTGACGCTTCAATAACACACCTGAAATTGATGGTCACGGAGATTCTCCGAGGCTAAACTGCTAACTCAGCGAGTTTAAGGAGAAGACCAGGCCAGTGCTTGTCGGCAAAAGTCGCCTTTGTCATGATGCCACCAAACCCTACGATTTACCCAGAGCAGCAACAATAGCCTGAATACAAAGTTTAGCATGAAGTCCTTCCCCACGTTCGTGGCCCGACAATGCGGGGTGATCCTGCAAACAGGTCATGACGTGTGTATATATGATGAAGAAGAGGGCTGGTACTTCGTAGTTCTTTGCGATGGTATAGCTGGAAAGAAACGGCCACTATGAGAGGTTCGAATCTCTTTCAATTGACCCTGGCTCTTCTACTGTCCTTGGTCGCAGCCGAGGATGGGTACGATGGTTGGCTCCGATATGCTCCCGTGTCCTGCGATCTGCATTGTCGACAGGCTTTGCCGTCTCATATTGTGTTGTTGAACAACACCAAAGGAAGCCCGATCGAGACTGCAGGACATGAATTGAAAGCAGGATTCCAATCGATTCTTTCGACGAACTTGACATCTCATCCATTTCAATGCGATAGCTCCGCATCAATTCTGGTGGCCACCCTGGATGAGTACCGTCAAAAATGCCGAGACATCAACGTGCCCGAGCTTGATCCCGATGGCTTCTGGTTACAATCCGAAGGGGACACAGTTCGCATCTTGGGCAATAATGCCAGAGGAGCCTTGTACGGGGCATACGAATATCTCGCTATGGTGGCGCAGGGAAACTTCTCTCGTGTCGCGTACACCACTAGCCCACATGCGCCGATCCGATGGGTAAATCAATGGGACAACATGGACGGAAGTATTGAACGAGGCTACGGTGGCGCGTCGATATTCTTCAAAGATGGCACGGTGGTGGAAGACATGGCTCCCGTTGAGCAATATGCTAGACTGCTCGCGTCTATCCGGATAAACGCACTGGTCGTTAATAATGTCAACGCGAACGCAACATTACTGCTACCCGAGAATATGAAAGGCCTAGGTCATATAGCAGATGCCTGTCGACCATACGGCGTTCAAATTGGCATATCGCTGAACTTTGCTTCACCAGAAGACTTGGGCGGTCTAGAAACTTATGATCCGCTCGATCCTGGTGTCATTGCATGGTGGCAGAATATCACCGATAGCCTCTATACCTATGTACCAGACATGGCTGGGTACCTCGTCAAGGCAGACTCAGAGGGCCAGCCAGGTCCAGATACATATAATCGCACACTCTCACAAGGGGCGAATCTTTTCGCCCGTGCCCTGCAACCACATGGGGGTGTGCTTATGTACCGCGCCTTCGTCTACAACGACAACCTGAACGAATCGGACTGGAAGGCTGATCGTGCCAAGGCAGCAGTGGAATACTTCAAGGATCTGGACGGTCAGTTCGACGAGAACGTCGTGGTACAAATAAAGTACGGCCCAATCGACTTTCAAGTACGCGAGCCTACCTCACCCCTTTTCGCCAACCTCTACCAAACCAACACAGCCATAGAGTTGGAGGTGAGTCAGGAGTACCTGGGGCAGCAATGTCATTTGGTGTACCTACCTCCGCTCTGGAAGACGGTCCTGGATTTCGACTTACGCGTAGATCACAAGCCTTCGATGGTCCGCGATATCATCTCCGGACAGCGCTTCAACAGAACGCTCGGGGGCTGGGCAGCCGTCGTTAATGTGGGCACTAACAGGACATGGCTGGGTAGCCACCTTGCTATGTCCAACCTGTACGCTTATGGCCGTTTGGCCTGGAGTCCGACAGACGATTCTGAACAGATCCTCAAAGACTGGACTCGCCTCACATTTGGACAAAATCACCATGTCATCGACACTATTGCTGATATGTCCATGACCTCCTGGCCTGCCTATGAAAACTATACAGGCAACCTGGGCATACAGACCCTGACAGATATCTTGTATACTCACTATGGCCCAAACCCAGCTTCACAGGATAACAATGGCTGGGGTCAATGGACACGTGCTGATCACAATTCAGTCGGAATGGACCGAACAATATCGAATGGCACCGGTTATACCGGCCAATATCCGGAGGAGGTTGCTCGCTTATACGAGTCACTAGAAACCACGCCAGATGATCTCGTCTTGTGGTTTCACCATGTACCATGGACACATCGTTTGCACTCCGGGTTGACAGTTATTCAGCATTTCTACAACGCTCACTATGCTGGCTCGGAAGCTGCACACGGCTTTATAAAACAATGGGAGTCTTTGAAAGGGCTAATTGATTGGGAGCGATACGAGGCAATGCGATCACGCCTGGTTTACCAGGCGGGACACTCCATTGTCTGGCGCGATGCTATCAACAACTTCTACTACAACATGACCGGAATTCCAGATGTGGTTGGCCGTGTCGGTCATCATCCGTGGCGCATTGAAGCTGAGAGTATGAGATTGGAAGGATACCAGACTTACACCGTCAGTCCGTTCGAGGCCGCTTCTAACACTACGGCAATTATCACCACTACTAATTCAACGACTGGGACGGCGAGAACTACCATCAAAGCCCCATCGGGAGTGTACGACATAGGGGTTAACTACTACGATCTCTATGGCGGTCAATCCAAGTGGACATTATCTGTGGGTGACAAGTTAGTGGGTCAATGGCTTGGGGATATGGAGCATCAATCCCTAGGCCATACACCTTCGATATACTTGGACGGTCATTCGGCCACCCGGATAACGTTTCATGGGGTCGTCGTTCGGCAGGGTGATCAGCTGAAAATTGTTGGTGAGGCGAATGGGGTCGAGCCTGCTCCAGTGGATTATGTAGTGCTGCTACCGCCAGGGGTGGTTGACTGATGTCTACAAGGTCCTATGCGCTACGTAATTGCCGAATGTATATGCAGATGAAACTTTTAGTGGCGTTCTATATCATTGGCGTTCCAGACAAGATATATACACTTGGTTCTCCCGCTGCAAGCTATCAGACGTGGCCAAAACAAAAATAGAAAACACCATTTGAATCATGTCAAGATCGCCTTAAATGCGATATTGGCCTTTATTTCAATCTGCATCGCGGTATATCTGGTCAGAATACACCATTTACCGCCTTTATCCCTGGCACACCCCATGTCAAGTACTATCCGCGCCCCACGATCCCAGTACTCGGTCATCTATTATACCGACGTGATCATGAGGTTTCCCCGCATTAAGCATTAGCCCGGTTTGATGTCGACATACCGGTTAAACTGACGTCTGATCGCAGGTCCTCCGCATTCCCCGCCCTGGGGATTGCTGATCAACAATGTGGCCAGATGCCGACCTCATAGCCGACTGCCCGCTTTACTTTCGATCGGAGGTGTCAAGGATAACCAGATATAAAGATGTGCGAGTGGATTGGCTTTGAGGGTAATGTGAAGCTTTACTGAGCCACTAGGCTGCATCTTAAACTACGATGAAGGCCTCCTTTTTGCTTTCTGTCGGTTTAGCTGCGAAGGCTTGCTTGGGCCTTGTTACTGCCCCAAAATATGTTCGTCAGGAGAATACCACAGCTTCTTCTCTTCAAGACATTGTGACGTGGGATGAGTACTCCATTCGGGTTCAAGGAGAGCGCATTCTTCTCTTATCAGGAGAGTTCCACCCCTTCCGTCTCCCATCCCCAGGACTCTGGCTTGATGTCTTCCAGAAAGTCCGCGCGCTTGGGTTCTCAGCTGTGTCATTCTACGTCGATTGGGCTCTGCTTGAGGGTGAGCGAGGCTCTATCCGGGCGGATGGAGTTTTCGCTCTCGAAGAATTCTTTCAGGCTGCTAAAGAAGCCGGTTTGTATCTAACTGCTCGTCCTGGTCCTTATATCAACGCCGAAGTTTCTGGGGGCGGATTTCCTGGCTGGTTGGAAAGGGTGCAAGGCCGGCTCAAGACTACAGATCAAGGCTACTTGGATGCCATAACTCCATATATGCAGGCGATAGGACGCATAATCGCGAAGGCGCAGATCACAAATGGTGGCCCGGTGATCCTATTTCAACCCGAAAACGAGTATACGGCTTGCGTGCAGGACGTAGGCTACACGCAAATTAACAACTACTCTATGCCCGACTATAACAGTTCCTGTCTTCAGAAGGAATATATGGCTTACGTGGAAGATCAGTATCGAAAGGCTGGAGTAGTTGTGCCGTTCATCGTCAATGATGCTCAACCTATGGGCAACTTCGCTCCTCGCACGGGAGTCGGCGCTGTGGATATTTACAGCTTTGATTATTATCCCATGCATTGGAGCACAGCACGTACGTATTGGATTATACTGATCGAGCTTCTGTTAACTATCTACTTCTAGCATCCGATCCGTCAAACTGGTCATCTGTGGTAAACCCACTGCTCTCCTACAATGAAACAGTCCACGAGGAGCAGAGCCCGACCACGCCGTTCTCCATCTCAGAATTCCAAGGTGGAGTGCCTGACGGTTGGTATGATGACTCTGGGGTATATGTATTATGCGAAGCATCCTAAGCTTATAATGTATTCTAGGGGTGGTGTTGGTGTCGATACCTCAGCCGCATACATCGGTCCTGAATTCGCACGCGTCTTCTACAAGATAAATTACAGCTTTCGCACTGCTATCCAAAATCTCTACATGGTGAGTTGGCTACTATATACGGATATAGTCCTTCTTATCTCTTTGCTAATAGAAGATTTGTGCTTCCAGATTTTTGGAGGAACAAATTGGGGCAACTTGGGCCATCCTGGTGGTTACACCTCGTACGATGTGGGTGCTGCTATCGCCGAAGATCGCGAAGTCATCCGCGAGAAATACAGTGAGTTGAAGCTACAATCCAACTTCCTACAGGAATCTCCTGCATATCTCGAGTCACACCCCGAAAACGGGAGTTATGGAATCTACACGGACACCACATCCCTCGCAGTAACCCGATTAGCCGGGAATCCCACCAACTTCTACGTGGTACGCCATGGAGAGTTAACATCGCAAGAGTTGACTTCATATAAGCTGCGCGTGAACACTACCGCAGGTAGCTTGACAATTCCTCAGCTGGGTGGAACACTAAGTTTGAATGGCCGAGATTCAAAGATTCATTTAGTCGACTACAACGTCGGCGACGTAAGTCTGATTTATTCCTCGGCGGAGCTATTTACCTGGAAGCAGACAGGCTCCAAGTCAGTGGTTGTTCTCTATGGAGGTGAAGATGAGCTCCATGAATTTGCCGTCCCTGCAAATCTAGGGAAACCAACTTCCATTGAAGGCGACGATTTGCAGATTCAGCAGATCAACTCGACCACCGTGATACAATGGGCAGTCCAACCCTCACGCCGAGTTGTGCATTTCGGCAACACCCTCGAGGTGCATCTCCTCTGGCGCAACGAGGCATACAACTACTGGGTCCTCGACCTACCCGTCCCAGGGGCCATAGGCCGACATGTCTCTCAGTCTCACGCCAACCGATCTGTCATCGTCAAGGCCGGGTATCTTCTACGAACTGCCGAACTCTCTGGCACGTCCCTCTATTTGACAGGCGATATCAACACCACCACTACACTCGAGCTCATTTCCGCCCCTCAGCCAGTGACCAGCATTTTCTTCAACAACCAAAGCGTCCAAACCAGCGTCACATCTGGCCGTCTCACCGGCACCCTCACCTATCACAAGCCCAACATCAACCTACCAGACCTCACAACCCTCAACTGGCACTACCTCAACACCCTCCCAGAGGTCCGCGATCCCACATACAACGACGACCTCTGGACTCCCTGCACGCACACCGCAACTGCAAACCCACGCAACCTTACAACTCCAACATCCCTCTACGCCAGCGACTACGGCTACAACGGCGGCTCTCTCCTGTACAGGGGCACCTTTACGGCCACCGGGAATGAGTCCTCCCTCTACCTCCTCACCGAAGGAGGCTACGCCTACGGCTACTCCATCTGGCTCAACAACACATTCCTCACCTCCTGGCTAGGAGAGCCGTTGTATATGTTCTCCAACCAAACAATCACCTTCCCATCCTCTCTCACTCCCGGAACCACCTACACGTTAACGATCCTAATCGACCATCTCGGCAACGACGAAAACTTCCCCGCGAACGGCGATTTTATGAAAGATCCACGTGGAATCCTAGATTACACCCTTCACGGCCGTGACGACAAATCAGCCATATCGTGGAAAATAACGGGCAATTTTGGTGGAGAGCATTATGCTGATTTAAGTCGAGGTCCACTCAATGAGGGGGCGTTCTTCGCTGAGCGGAAGGGGTATCATCTCCCCGGTGCCCCGGTGGAGAAGTGGACGAAGAGGTCTCCGTTTGAGGGACTTCCGGAGGATGAGGCACCCGGAGTGGGGTTCTTTGCGACAACGTTTGATCTGAATATTCCTGATGGGTATGATGTGCCTATTAGTGTTGTCTTTGAGAATAGCACTACAGTGGGTGATGGATCGGAGCCTGCAAGGTTTCGGTCGGAGTTGTTTGTGAATGGGTGGCAGTTTGGGAAGTATGGTATGTTGGTTTCCCTCCTATTGCTCTTCTCTTCTTGCTGTGATTTATATTTGGGTGGGCTAATGGATTATGTTGTTGGTAGTCAATCACATCGGCCCGCAGCTTAGCTTTCCTGTCCCAGAGGGTATCTTGAACTATAATGGGAGCAATTATCTTGCTGTGACTATCTGGGCTATGGATGAGAGCTCGTTCAAGTTGGATGGATTGCGGTTGCAGGCTAATGCGGTGCTGCAGAGTGGGTATCGCAAGCCAAGTCTTGTGAAGGGAGAAGCGTACAAGGAGAGAGCTGGTAGCTATTAGTTCTATGGGCTGCTTCGATGTTGGTAGCGAGGGGAGGGAATTAGTGACTGCCTTTAAAATGGGAACTAGAAAGATGGAACGTTCTACCGAATTACTGGAAGTCATCTCAAGCAGATACTGACTAAATACATAAGCGCCCGACCGAACCTCTTTCTAGAACCGGGTCTCATCTTCCCATGGGAGTCGAGTTCCACCTGTTGCTAATCTGTAGACACGCTTGTTCGGAGATCCTTCTCCTTGGAAAGTGTTTCTGTAGCGTTCGAGGGTTTCGGAGTCGCGCCAAAGACACGTCGCAACGTGCAAGGCGAATACCGATCAGCCACAGTCACGTTCATGAGCGTCTCTGAGCCATTCCCATTGACTATAGTGTTGGTCGCAACCATGCTATGTCTTCGGCCTAAGGCAAGGGTGTAGGATCCATGGTTCCCGTATTCATAAGCTGAAGCTGAGGCGCAGCCGCGAATGACCTGATCGACTACATGCGAGAGGGTCATTTCGGGCCTCATAGTCTGCATGTAGACCCAACCATGTACCTTGAAGGTCGTTGTGCCCTCTGGCCTCCTTTGTGGTGATACGCGGAACACAACTCCGATGGCTCTTTCATGGGAGTCTTGTAACCTAACAGCAGCCCATGTTTCCAGGGAAGTCGAGTCGTTGGAGGTAAGTCGTAGTCGGTGATTTTCAGCGTCCCAGATCCGCGATGGGTAGTATTCCGTTATGCGCAGACTCGCTGTTTTGGAGTCATCCCGATTGATGTGGAATTGACATGTCAGTTGTGGCCCCCGGTCAGGAACATTGGACTGTGATCGGATATAGAGGTCTCGAGTCATGGCTGTTGTTTCTAGTCCCAAGTCAATTCTCACTACCCGTCCCCGCGAGATGTCATAATCGATGTCAAACGTGTTGTCTGATCGAGGAGTAAGAGGAAGGGCCAAGGTGCCTGTGACATCATCGTCATAATGGCAGTCCAAGAGCGCGAAGCAGCTATCCTTAGGCCGGTTTTGATATATGACGGGGAGCGAAATGTGGAGGCCTCGGTTGGTCATTGCGTATGGCCCACTGTTACGCGGACGTGACCACTGAACGACATTCTTGAGGAAGCAGGATGAAGACGGAGCAAGGACGGTATACTGGCTCTCTTGCTCAATGTCGCAATAGTTCCATGCAAAAATGGTGTGATCATCGGAACTCTTGATGATTTCCTCCTGAAGTCTAATAAATGCACCTTTGCCTTCGCCATAGAGGATAGGCATATGAACATCAAACAGACCGAGGAGACAATATGCTTCATCCTCTATCTTGGAAGTCCGCCTCTTAGCTGCCCATGACATTTTCTGTGCGACACATACTGATCTCAGTGACTCTTTTGTGTCTGTCGAGTCTCCAAGAACGCGCTGGTCTATCCCAGTGACGGTAGAGAGGAGGGCTGTCATTGATGCTTTTGTACCAAGGAAGTTCCAACCAGACCCATAAAAGGTCAAATCCTTAGGCGCAATCAACTCCTGCAATGTCCACCCTCGGGTGAGCCAGCGGCATTTTGCAAAGGGCCCATTGATCATCGCATCGTACTTACTAGGCCTGCGTCTTCTGGCGGGTTCGACAGAGCTTCCGGCTTGCTCACTGAGCGGAATTTCACCGTAGTCGCTGGGGATGTCAGACAAGTAAACATAGCACTTGCTTGATCGCATGTACCATTGGAACATGGAGTTGATAGCTTCAGAGATTTCCGCACTACTGCTTTTGTTGATACAGCATGTGTCAACCCAAGCGTAATCTAGACCATCCCTGATCGCTTGCTGGCAGGTATACTTGATCTTGAAGAATCCTTCCTTGCCCACCACACGATCCCAATACCTGGAGCCTGTTGACAGTGCCTGAAGATCTTGAAAGAAAATTTCATTCTTTCCCCACGTATGTGACAGGATTGCATATTCGGGGATATCACTGTCGAGGTATTCTTCCAACTGGTATGTTCTTGCGTTGATCAGTCTCATCTTTTCGCTCAAATTCAGACCGAGGAAAATTCATATAGAGCTGAGATTACCTAGTCTGTCCTTCGCTATTTAGATGGTGTGGTGATGTGTCTTGAACCTACCAGTTGGCTGCTACGTGGCAGGCAACACATTCGGGTAGGATTGTCCTGCGGAGTAAATTGAGGTCCAACTGTACTGTACGTTTGGCTATGTTCCCACACTTCTCCAAGTTTCAGATGTTGTATCCTTATCTCATGATATGGCACAATACAACTTGCGCTAGGACTGTGTCATTGAGTGGACAATAAAGGACCATATTGTTGCTGGGAAGGTACCCTTATCGTTTCTGCGTTGTCCATGGACGAATTCGGAGAAGCCTCACCAGTGCTGAGGGATATTTCATACGTGTAGGGTTCTCCAGGACCTGGGGTCTAGCTTTCCCTGGCAATTGAGGACAGGGATACTTTGTATTGTTGACAGTCAGTAGATCTCAGGCATAGTGGCTGTAACAAGTGGACCATCTCACAACTTATCACAGCCATAGTAATAGCGAGTCTCGGAGCAGGGATGGGGACTAACTTTGTGGAAGCAGTCAAAGACAGCTCACTGATGCATATGCTCTTTCTGCTAGATACAGGCACCAAGAGTCCACTCACTATAGCTATTCTCGATGAACTGGTCAGTTAATAGTATCTGAGTTGGTGATGATGAGAAGACGGGACTGGGTCAGCTGACTGACGCGTGGTAGTAGTTTCCACTGGACCACGTGTTTCCCTTTCCCCAGAAAGACCTATGAGTTCAGCATCCTATTTATCTACTTCATCTCCCAGCTCATCTCTGCGCTGGCACTGGCTTCTAGGTCTATTGAGTAAGTCGCGGTTACGTTGCCAAATTCGAGGCGACAGATCGTCGAATTGAAGCTAATGTCATGAGCCCCAGAAACTAGGGTATTCTCATCCTACTAGTTTATCATCTCTCGGTTATATCTGACTTGACCGGACTGATTTCATGTCTTCAGCAGGTTATTTCAGCTCCGCCTCGATGATGCTCTGTCCGTCACCAGGGGGTGCCCAAAATTTCACAATCTTGAAGCCAGCCGAATCCAGCACTTTCATCCATTGACTGGCCGTTCGCTCCATGCTGTTACAGAAGATTAACATCTCCCAGTCCCACATGGCTGGCAGCATCGCACATTCCTTGTCCGCCAATACGAATTCCTCGATTATCAGTTTGGAATATCCCTTTTTCATTGCTGCTCCAAGATGACTCAGGATCAGGCGACTTTCCTCGTCTGACCAGTCGTGAAGGATGAATTTCATGTAATAGGTGCGCGCACCTGCGGAGGTATACAGTCAAACTAGGAATAAGAAGCGCTTCAGGTGTTAATCAGCGAGTATACCTTGTATTGGCTGTGCCTTGAACAGGTCAAACGATACATGCTCAATTTTGGGGTGCTGAGTAGCCTCAGCCACGACATGAGGCAGATCTTCCAAGATGAGCCGTCCCTGCACTTCAGAGAATTTGGATTGGAAAGCAACCAAATCATGGCCGCGCCCACCTGCTATGTCCACCAAGAGGACGTTACTTTCGCCTTCTTTGAATCCGTCAATAATCCTCTCCTTGACAGGAAACCACTCGAGCCAGCTAGGCCGGCTTCCGCGGTCTGCTTCCATAAAAGTATTGCAAACGTCCAAGAAACCTGGTTTGGTCGGCACCCAGTCCCACAGCGACATTTCTGTCTTCTCTGCGTACTGTAATGCACCATTCTGAGCACCCGATGGGTTTCGGAAGTTGGTCATACGCAGAAACTCGGGTACTTTAGCCAAGGTAGGCATACCGATATCGAAGCTGACGTTGTGTCAGTTCGGCCTTGCCACCTATGTGACTGACTTACATGAATCTCACTACGGCCCCGCTAAGTCTGTCTGTCATCTGCCTGGTCATCTTGGTGGGGATGTAGACCCGTACATCATGTTCTGCAACGTATCCAATCCCTGCAAGGATACGAAGCACCCTTTCTGTTCCCAGAATATCTCAGCAGCTTGACTCATAGACGTGATTGGGATAACAGTACCAGTCAGGACAAGATCTGCCCCTTTCGTGGCTGCCAGATCCTCCAGCGTAACTGGACCATTCCGCTCACTGAGCGTGGAGAAAATACCAAGGTCCATGGCGATGCGCACACACATCACTTGGGTGGGCTGGTACGGGTCAGTACTTCGTGCTCATCTTTTCTTGGAGGATATTAATACCGAGTAAGCTAGATTATACACTGCATCTTGCGGCTTCTGAAACACCTCCACCAGCTTCTGCGCCGCCTGGAGGGCAGCCAAGCGATCCGCTTCGTTATGACTATCTTGAAAAGCATCTGCAGCCTGCGCGACCTGCCGAATCAGACCGTCGAATGGCTTTTGAGAGACGCCATTGGCGTGACAACTATTGCTAGACATGATTAACATATGCACGGGAAGCAGCACTACAGGGAACAGGGGAGAAGGGAAGGTCTGTCTTTTTACAGTAGTTGGGAGCCTTGTTGTTCTGATTCAGCCAGGTACAGCTTTGCGACAGCCTTTTACTCGTTATGGCAGGAGGCGCAGGACGGTATGCACCGGGTGGACCTGTCACATCAATCAGAGTTGGGGGTAAGCGCCCAGCTAGGCCAAGATGCAGTACTTTTGGTCATCAACAGAGGCCCGCAATGCCAAACTAGAAGAGCTAGCAGCGCCATCGTGAAAATAGGGTTGGATAGGGCCTGTAAAGGGCCGCCACCGGCTGTCAGTTCCGTCACCTAGGTGCCGTCCTCCCACGCGCCACACGCTCTGGCTGCATTAGCGCCGCGCCGGTGCCTCGCGGAAGCGCTATGGTGTTCCGAGCTTTGACTTGAGCTCTGCTTTCAATCCTTCCGGACAATTGACAGGGACAGTACGCCGTGACAGAAGTTCTGAATGTTTTCGAAGGTTCCCGGAGGTCATTGCGCATATTGGTGCTATGTTACAGGCTGCCCAAAAATTGGTCCGCACACGCTGGGCTCGTCTATCTGATGCCCGGACAAAAGGCGCCTGCTGTGGGCTGATCTGGCTTTCGTGCCTAGCAAAAGCACAGGCCGAAGAGACCCCTGCAGGTGGGTCTTTTGGCATATGGCAGTCGATCCCCTTCGTATACCCCGACGGCCAAATCACGGCAAATCCCGAGACATGGCCATCCCGCTCGCCATGTGTTGATAGTCAATGTATCGCTCGACGGCTGAACAAAGAAACTCTTTGTGCTTGTCTAATATTCTCGTAAATAATCAAGTATCGACCATATCGCTCGATCGGGAAAGCGCCTACTCGGTACAGCTTTATATTTCAAGGACCCCCAAAGTGTTCCCCCTTGATTGAGCAGCAATGATATATTGTTAAGTCCGGCCACCATGCCTGACGACAAAGGCCCACAGATCACTGCCGTGTCCTGGAGCTTTGGAAGCGTGGCGATCATAGTCGTCGCCATTAGACTGTACACCCGGCTAATACTGACTCGCAAAGCAGGCTGGGACGACTTCTTTATTGTTCTTTCCCTGGTAAGTTAACCCTGCAAGATCCTACCGCAAAAAATGGCGGCTAAAACCCAGGCGCCGCATGGACGCAGTTGAGCGCTGTTGTATGTTCAGGGTTAGCGCAAACTGGCGTGCATTATGGGCTGGGGAAACACATGGCCGACATTTCCAATGGGGAATGGAAAATCGAGGCCTTCAAATATACTGTCATCGCACCCAACTTCTCCATGGTCTCCACCACAACAGGCAAGCTATCGGTGGCCGTCTTCCTGCTGCGCTTAATGGGCCAGACAGCGTCCTCGGCAAAACGATGGTTCCTATATATCTTCAGTGTAATATCCATTGCCTGGAATGTGCTGGCCATCATTGCCATTATGGGGTACTGCCGGCCTGCGGAGAAGATCTGGCGGCCAGAGGTTCCCGGCTCCTGCTTTAGCTTGAAGTTTCAGCTGATTGCTGGGATATCGCAAGCCTGTGAGTGCCAACACTGCCCGGTAGCTATGCGTCGAGACAATAACATCATACAGCATTCAACGCTTTCGCCGACCTTACCTTGGCCTTATTTCCAGTCATCATTTTCTGGTCCGTCCAGCTGTCCTGGAAAATGAAGCTAGGGGTTATAGCTGTCATGGGCGCAGGAATCCTGTAAGTACCTCCAACCCAACCAAATAAACTCAACTGATCCCAGAAGGGCGGCGGCAGCAACCTTGGTCAAAGCTATTCTTCTAAAAAGCCTTCCGGTCCATTCAGACATGACCTGTAAGCACCGATGTTCCGTGCAGGCCCAGACACTCGAAGACGAAGCTTAGAACATTTAACTCCAGGGTCATGGGCCGATATTACAACATGGTATTCGTACGCCACTCACTTCTCCATGGTTCATGTTTACTAAACCACAACAAAACCAAGCTAACACCATGTTTTCCGAACCACTAGAATTGAGGTAAGCAGGAACCTTCCTCTCAGCACAGCCAAGCTATCTATATACTTTTATCATGCGCTAAGTGGCGCCCATGCAATCCATCAACAGATGTACGTTATCATAATATGCGCCACTCTCCCCACGCTACGGCAATCATACAACTTTGCCTTGCATCGAACACGCTACGCAGGTTCATACTACAAACGCTCCCACTCCGAAGCAGCAGCAGCAGCAGCAGCAGCAAGACAAAGACCGATTCCTCTCGCTCGTCGTCAACCCGACCAGTCACTTTTCGATACATTCGCTGACGAAACCGGTTTGGTGAATGTAGCTTCCAACGAAGATAGTCTTGTCTCCCCGGGAAGATGTTCGGACCATACAATCATCACAAAGACGACCGAGATTGAGGTCCACGAGGAAAATAAGTCCAAACGGGATATCGAGAATCCTCATTTCCCGCGTGCGAATCCGTTTAGGAGCGGTCATCAGTGACATAGGACGGAGAGGTGATCCGGCGATGACGGTCTGTATGTTAGCTAGGTCGATCGATCGTTAATGAGGTCGAGTAAATGTACGACAGCAGTAGTGGTCGAACTATTGCTCCTTCTTAATGTGGTCTAACGAGAGACAAGGATATAAAAAGGGGATCTCAAAGCGACCGAAAGTGTCAAGCATAATCACTCATTGATCACCATTCCAACGCCCAACCCAATATTATCAACGAAACAGGTTCTACACATTCTGATATACGTTAAAGTCAGCTGACATCGGCCATTTGTCTTCTATGTTCACTCCTCCTAACACCGTGAGCCTACCTTCACAATCATTACCACATACGTTACAGCAAACTACAAAGAGAAACCCTCCTACTTGAGTCTCGCGCTCATGGCTTGTCACCCTACCGCAACCTGCCCAATCATATCGACATCCCTCGTTACCAAGCCCACCCTCAAGTCGAAGGGAAAACGTGAAAGTGGCAGCGAAAGCGAAAGCGAACGCAACGGCCAGAATGTCGTTACAGCCACCGACGCGAACGTCGAGCCGCAAGAGATGAGAAACGAGAAAGAGCCTCCTCAGGAGTACGCTCATGGTCGATCTCTAGAGTCTATCCCAAGTGGCGGGGCTTATCCGCCGATTAGTGGCTACTTCATGCCGGGCAACTTGCTTGGGGATCAGAATGGGTTGAGGGCAACAGAAACACTTGCGGAAGGGCCAGCGATACTGTCTGAGAAAGTAGGGGAAGATGACACTGGGCCCATATCGTCGGCTGTGGATACTTCGATGTTGAAGGTGAATCAGGTGCCTGGGAATAGACGGAAAATTGGTTGGGCATTGTCGCTTCCTGTTGCGACGGCCGCGCATACTGCTGAGCATGGTCTCCTTACGGAAAGGTCTTCTGGGGTTAGTGTGCCTTTCGGGGCTAAGGAGGATTCCGCTTTTGAGGGATCGTTTGAAGATCATGCAGGTGGCAGCCATGCTGTGAGTGATGGTAATCATGAAGATGGAGAACCTTTGGAAGATGATGGCATGGCTGATCAATATGGAGAGTCTGAATGTCCCAGGTTTAGTCAAGTTGACTATTTCACCCAACACAAAAGCTTAGAAATCCGGACAAATGGGCTTCCCAGGAGACCACGGTATTGTGCGGCCACTGTTGGAATTCCGTGTCGGGATACCGTATGGGCCTTTATTGATAGGGTTGATTCCGAGCATGGATTGCCAACGGCAACAGACTTACCCTGGGAGATCCGAACACTCCATAAGACAGACGAGCTGAACACAATATCGGCCTATCTTGCTAGCATGCGACGAAACCTGAAAGACCTAGACGTCAACTTTACTTTTCACTATCGCCCGGTGTCCTTTATTGATAAGGCAGATCGTGACAAGAAAATTGGGGGATACACCTCCTCCGACAAGCACAATGCACACACCGTGGCAGACCTGTATATGCATACAAAGGACGATAAGAGTTGGGGGACGCTCTGTGTTACGAGGGAGCACCATGTCCAAGGACTAGCATGGCATTATTGGGCAGTTGCTGCTATCTCGCCACCCAAGTCGCCGTTCCAGTCAGTAGATGAGAGAGGGGTATATCTTCTCATGTACGATTCAAGGCCGCTCAAGGAACCGACCAAAAAGCGCGATCGGGATTTTTGGAGGAACTATATGCGTCGTGATCAGTACAAACTACTAGTGGAGATAGGGAAGACTTTCAAAATCCTTGATCTCGCAATCAACCGGAAACAGCTCTCGGTCGAGGGTGAAGACGATCCCCTGCGTCTGACCCTGTGGTGGCTTTGGAATATTGCCCGATACGGTGGGGGCTTCTATGAGAGAGACGGCGAGCTGGAAGACCCACGCTGGAGGTTGACAGATGCTAGATGGCTCCATTTTGATCAGGATTGGTCGAGCAATGTGCGAACAACACTGCGGTGGAAGAATGTTAAAGAATGGTTCTCAGAGCAACGACTGGATGAGCACACAATCCACGAACAGCAAGTCCAGGGACACAGGATCGCTGCATAGGAGCAATAGACTCGTTGATGCGACATAGCAAGAATGCAATTGGACCTTTTCTGTTACTGTGCAAATCTCACATTCAGCATCGGCAACGTGGTGATGTAGGCGGCTCGGCTTAACGAGCCTCGTGACCCACAAGGCCGTCAATACAAGAGACAGAGATGGAGGGATTCTACAGAGTTAGGCACTTACGGCCGAAATATTCTGGTTCCGGACCCGGCCGTCTGGTTACGCCAGGTGTAATAGCGGAGCCGAGATGAAGCGGAGTGTTTGAGTCGTCCCTGGGGTACCGGGGGATATACTGGAAGAGGAACAGGATGACCTCAACAGATCAAAGATCGCAGTAACAAACCAATCATGATTCTTCTAATCGGCGGCAGTCCGCGATATGGCCGAGTCAATCTGCATCAGCGGAAGATGTCCGGGGGTTCGTTTTAGACTTTCGGATTGCGGCAAATTGTTGATTGGGGTAGTCGCCACTGCCGCGGATTCGTTGACATCACTGCAAATTCGGCCGAAGAGGGTTCCTGTGTTGCTGCAGCGGGCCGATTGAGAAGATTCTTCCGGCCGTGATCGTTCGCAGATGCTGTTGGAATGAAAAAGAAAGTATATAGTCCTGTATACAAAATGGTATCCCCTGTTACTTTGCCTGGATAAAACATTTACCAACCCAGATGAATGCGTTGATACAAGCACGGCTTGCTGCAGCACATCAGCCTCCATGACGCCACTCAATCATTGGGGCATCACTCTCGTCGTTGTTCCCATTGTGGCATCTGTCGTGACAACCCTCTTCTTCATTCTCCGGTTGTATTCTCGGCGACTTGTCCGTCAGAAACTTGATCTTGGTGATTTGTTGATGGGCATAGGGCTTGTCTTCTCATACGGGCTAACCCTCTGTACTGTGATATGTTAGTTACATCATAAACCCAGTTCCATTGTCGATTAGCTTACATATTATCTAGCGGCATTAAACGGCGTTGGTCACGATTTCTGGTCCCTCTCCAGGCCTACCAGAGGAACAGTCGCTTTGGTGAGTATACCCACCTCCCGCTTTAGGGTCAAGGTCTAACCAAATGGGCTAGCTCTTCTGGTGCTCAACGAAAATTTGGGTATTAGGCCACGTCTTCGTGAAGATTTCCTACCTCGTTCTGCTCCGCAAGCTTTTCGGAGCCATCACATATTGGCGGAAGCTTACCACCGCATTGATCGTGTTCACGCTTGCCTGGGGCATTGCTTCCCTGCTTGTCAGCATCTTCCAATGCTGGCCTGTGCGTTATTTTTGGATCAAACATATTGATGGCAGCTGCATGCATGGGCGAAATGCCTTTTACATCGTAGCTGGGTCTATTGCGCTGGCCGAGAATTTCGTATTGGTCTTGGTGCCCTTGATCGTGGTTTGGGGAATGAAACTGACACCCCGACAGAAGGTGGAATTAAGTCTTCTTTTTGGATTTGGTGGATTGTACGTTTCCTGCTATGCAAATTGTTAAACTGGTTGACTGGATGATGCTGACAGTGACAACAGGGTTTGTGCCGTCGGATTTCTGCGTATGATCACGTTCAAGAGATACGTGACGGCAGATGCTACCAGTATGCAACCCATCTACCCTCATGGTCAAACGACGAAAATTGCTAATGTCTCCCAGAAAACGGATACCTCCAGTCCATATGGTCCATTGTCGAACTTGATTTGGGAATCATATGTACTTCGGTGATCTTGATGCGCCCGATCTTCCACCGCGTCACAAAGACATTCAAAATTAAATGTTGCGCCATGCGTGGTCAAACATCTAATTCCAGCGACTCTTCAAAACGCGCACAGATGATGAGGTCGCTGTCATGGCCGAGGCCGTTGTCCTTTGCAGGAACGGGATCAGTGGATGAGTGGTCGCAAGTGCGAGCTTCCGCATACAGTACGCGTGTGCATGGTAGTGTGGATGGAACTCCGGGCTTAGCGGGGAACCGGGACGTAATGGTTGAAGTGTCGATTGATCGGGAGAAGAGAGCGAAGGAGGAGATGGAGGAGATGGAGGAGATGGAGGAGATGGAGGAGATGGAGGAGATGGAGGAGATGGAGGAGATGGTGTAGCACATGACTTCCACCATGTCAGCTGATCCCTGGCAGACTCCATGCAGTCATTACCTTCTCTGTCAATAGTAATCTAGTATACTACCTAGTACTTATTCATTCTACTATATTTTCTATTGGGATCCAAATGGGTAGGAGTCCGCCCTACACCCTGCCCAAGATGAGACTGACTTGGGGAGGTGAAAACTGATTGGTATATAGTATGACTGGCAGTACTGAAGAAGAAACTGAATGTATCCAGTTGATTGAGAAGTTGTGCTACCACTCCTCATCCAACCCCGCGGTTACGTGCATTGTTCTTCCGTGGACAACCACCACATCAGCTCCACACTATCCGAGGTTATTCCGCACATGTCATTTGTGTTCCTTTATTGCTGACGCATTACCTTTATCCATTTAGGAATACGCTGAATACGATATCTGCCCTTTTAAGATGCTGCATCTCATAGGCCGCCGCGACCCCAACCAGCGTATTGCGGATAGACAAGATGCTCGTATGATTTCGGATTCATCCCTCCGGCAAGGGTTATCAGACCTGCTGCACATAATCCCCATTTGTTCCACCCTGACTGGCTCATCAATCCGAGTGATCGGCCCTAGTGATCGGCACCCCGCGCTCCCCATCCTCGGTCCGCGTTCCGTTCAAGATAGTGGCATATGAACTCGTTACGACGGGTGCAACCATTGAGGATGTATACCACAGGCATTGAGCTGCTGACTATAGGGAAGAATGTATGGGACAATGATAATACACAGGAATGTGACTTCTGTCTTCGTGCGGTTGTAGTATATAATGGGCACCACAGACCGACGGACCTTCCTAATGGAGCATCCCAACTTCATCATAGATCTATACAAACGTCCCAGAATCTGGAATCCATCATCCAATCTCCGCACAAGAGATCATCACCATCATGCCCCTTACAACCACCTTTTCCCTTACCACTCTCACACCTCCAATCCATCAACTACCAGTCTCGCTTCCCATCACCCTCACACTCGCCTTCCTCGCCTACCTTCTCCTCGTCTCCACTCTTCGCTTCCAGCGCGCTCGCAATCTTTACCGCGACTACCCACAGTATGCAAACCGTGCATCTATGTCCCAAATGACCGTCCATGATGCATGGGCCATACAAAAGAACATAATGCAACTCGAGTTCCCTACGACTGCAGTGAGAGCCCTTCAGTTTGCACTCTTTCGGGTAACTGTTCCTCCTTACCTCCCCTCATCATGGAATCCTACTAATAACATGTAATCTCCCATCCAGACATACGGCATCCCGACCATCTCTTCCCTCCTTCTGCATACTTCCCAACTTTCAGACCCTGCCACCTCTTTCAAGCGCTATGCAGATACGGGTACCCTTATCGGTCAGTTCGTGACATGCCCTCCTACTTCCTCTCGTGCGCGCACTGCCATTGCCCGGACCAAATTCCTACACTCCGGATACCGTGCCAGCGGTAGAATCCTCGAGTCTGACATGCTCTATACTCTGAGCCTATTCGCTACAGAACCCATCCGCTTTGTGGGGCGGTTCGAGTGGAGGGCAATGACGGAGTTGGAACAGTGTGCTATTGGAACTTACTGGAAAAGCCTGGGAGATGCGTTGGATATCAGCTATCATGCGTTACCGTCGGGAAAAAGCGGGTTCAGAGATGGCCTGCATTTCTTGGAAGAGCTCCGGCAGTGGAGTGACCATTATGAAGAAGAGAACATGAGACCCGACCACCGGAACAGACTGGTCGCGAACAAGACGATGGATGTCATTGTTTACGGATTTCCCGAGTGGGTGAAAGGCGTCGCCGTCGGCTTTGCCACCTGTGTGATGGACAATAGATTGCGGGAAGCAATGATGTGAGCTTTCCTTGCACAACACATTCTTTATGACCGCTTATGCCGAGAGCCATGTGCTGATAAATCAGGTACGAGGCGCCACCCATGTGGTATCGGAGGATTTTTACGGGGCTAGTAGCCCTACGGAAGTATTTTCTGCGATACCTTGGGCTTCCTCGGCCGATGGTTCTCCGACAAGAGGTTTTCAGCGATACTCCTAATGAGGAGGGTCGGTATTATGTTCGAATTTGGAAAGGAATGCCATACTACGTGCAACCCACCGTCTGGAACCGCTGGGGTCCAGCGGCGTGGTTGACGTGGGCCCTAGGCCTTCCACTTCCCGGCGATGATGGCGAGACCTACTACCCCGGGGGCTTTGATGTAGCCAATTTGGGACCGAGGTACTTCGAAGGAAAGGGACGAAAGTCTGTGGGTGAGTGTGTAGAAGTATTGGAAAAGGAATACAGGGGTCAGTGTCCCTTTGGCAGTAACAGTAACCAGCCGAAGTCATATTTTCGTGGCCAGTTCTAGAATGAACACGACCTAAGATGACTTTGCTAGAACGAATATTATCTGGATCGAATACACTGCCCATCTTGCGCAAGCAAATCATTGTGTCGTCAGCGTGGGTCTAACCGCTGCGATCCATGGTTCTCCCAGAGTGTCAGGATATCGGCGAGCCTTGACATCAGAAACCTTCCCGCCACACCCGTGAAGTCCAGAACGCCGTGGGCGTCGCTTTATATACCGGTTGGCTGTCCTCGTGGCTGTCTCATTCAAGCAGTGACAACCAATGTCCGTCATGTCTTCCATTTCGGCACCGCCAACTCCTCCGCCTGAGCGCCGGTCGCCAGAGGGGATGGATGCGTGGATTCTAGGGGCCGGCATTTCTTCTCTGACTGCAGCTGTACACCTCATTCAGGAAGCGCATGTGCCTCCATCTCGTGTTCACATCCTTGAAACCCTCAGTCAAGCTGGCGGCGGGACTATCAGTACGGGCGACCCCATCAATGGATATGATTGCCGGGCAGGAGGGATGCCTCCATTCAACGACGCCTGTATGGAAGAACTCCTCTCTCTGGTTCCCTCCAGGACAAAGTCAAACCAGTCTGTTCTCGAAGACCTTGACGAGTTCTGGGCCACCGAAGCCATTAAAGATCGTCCTCATACTCGCTTCCTCGCCCGTCACAAACATAGTCTTGAACGCATTGACGCCAAACGAGCGAGTTTAGGACTGCGCGACCGCGTGGACCTGTTCATGCTGGTTTCGAAATCGGACAAGTCCCTGGGCCGCTCGCGCATCTGCGACCATTTCAGCAAAAGCTTCTTTAAAAGCTGCTACTGGATGCTACTTTCCACGACGTGAGTCGTACCTTTGTATCATTTATTTGCCATACCTAACAACTTCCTAGCTTTGGTATAAAGCCTGCCCATAGTGCAGCCGAGTTCCGGCGCTACCTTCAACACTACATGCACAGCATCCACGAGATCCACCGTCGCCGGAAGCTAGATGGTGGCCGTTTCAACCGGCACGAGTCTATCGTCGCACCGGTCGCTCAATTTCTGCGGTCCCGGGGCGTAGACTTCCGCTTCCACACGACAGTCACTGATATCATCACTACCCCTTCAAGCAGCGATCCGCACCGGGTATCAGCCATCAAAGCCATACACGAAAATGAGCCCGAGCAGACGATAAACCTAGGGCCGCGGGACATCGTGCTGGTGTCACTAGGCTCGGTTATGTCCGGCTCCACAACGGGCACCAATACGTCCCCACCATCCCTGGAACTAATGGAGATCGAGAAAGACTTAGACGAGAACTGGCTTCTGTGGCTAGAGCTGTCCACAAAAAACCCTATCTTCGGGAATGCATACAACTTCTGCACACGCATGGGAGAGTCCCGCCTCGAATCCTTCACCGTCACCTTTTCCTCCCCCGAGTTCTTCAACCGGTTTACCGCCCTCACCGGCGATAAAGTAGGAAGCGGCACTTTCGTCACCCTCAAAGACACTCCCTGGCTCCTCAGCATCAATCTCCCCCAGCAGCCTCTATTCCCCGATCAACCTGCGCACGTGCAGGTGCTCTGGGGCTACGCAATGTACCCCGAGCGGGAGGGCGACTACGTCAAGAAACCCATGCTCGAATGCTCGGGACAAGAAATCATGGAAGAGATATTAAAACAACTGAATTTCCCTGTGCAGGGGATCCTAGACCACTCGATTACCCTACCTTGCGTGGTTCCACGAGCAGCGGCAACACTGTTGCCCCGCTTGCGCGGCGATCGACCACAAGTGATACCCCCGGGGATCGACAATCTCGGACTCATTGGCCAATTCGTGGACATCCCGGGAGAGGTGGCCGTGACGATGGATTACAGTGTGCGGTCAGCACAGACGGCGGTCCGCCAGCTAATGGGGCTGGAAACGCACAAGACAGTATCCAAGCGAAGTTCCGCGATCAGTCTGCGGGCTTTGTAGATTGGCTACTGACTGACATACTTCTCGCTGGTTCTTACTTGTTTCAACACTTCGCAAATGAGCCTTGATTTATGATACGCGGATTTTATACCGTTTTGTCATGCGTTGAAACTACGTCTCTGCCTTCATTCAGTTTACCTGGACCTCCTTTCCCCTGAATTCAACAATATCATCACGGGGGGAAGATCCATCAGGGCAATCAAACCCTGATGTTTTGATGTAAGCCTGAATTCAGATAAAAGCACTATCACAATTACTGTACAGCATGTTCAAAGTTAGCCTGTTCTTTGTTTATGACGTGTTAAATTAGCCTTTGTTATCAATCAATTTAGATTGTGCGGTTTGAAGCTATTGTTCATTGTGAGGGATTTAGTGACCTGTTAGGTGTAGATGTTCTAGGACTCTAGTGAGGGATTTAGTGACCTGTAGGTGTAGATGTTCTAGGATTCTAGTAACTATGTCACACACTGCGTAGACCTATTTTCCCACTTACTTAAGTGATAAAGTACAGAGGGGTTGGGTGTTACGGGTAGAATGAGGAAGGCACGTGTCTAGAGGTTGCTGGGATCTAATGCCGATTCATGTCATAGTGGAATTCTGAATGCAGAGAATTCTGTACGTAGTAGCTTGATGGCGGATGTTTATTTCAGCTGACTCAATTTCTAGCGATGCATCTAATTATCTAGGATGCCAACTAGACGCTGTCGGATGGAAACTTCTGTTTCCAACACTCATTTGGTGAAGGGTTGTAATATCTATACAAGCTGTCTTCCAGACTCCCAAATACAAGAGACGAGAAGATATGAACACCAAGATAGACCGATACCAATAATGATGTTGCGGGCAATATAATGCCGATTCGTGATAATAAAAGGTGGTTGTGAGTATACCAGTAGAAGTCGTATCTGTCGTGCCAATAACGAACCCAGAATATATGCACCAATACCGCTGCAAGCATAACTCCAATAAAAGAGACGGACAATATTCGCCGATCAGAGATGTGCTCATATGTCGGTCGACGTCGGATCCATTCCCATGAATACTTTATACAATCGTCTACTCACGGCCGGTCCGATGCGCGAGTCGGTGAGGGCGCCATTTTTGTTTGCTGATTTCTGAAGGTATAACCGTCAGTATGTAATTTGAAGAGGTAACTAAATAAGGTGAGAACAGAATGATCATACCTTGACGTCTTCCAGCAGTCCCGGTCCATGTTTCCTCATCGCATTTACCAAGTCCATCGCACTTGGATATTGTGTCGCGATGCCGTATGCCATTGACGCCGTGACTCGGTTCACCTCCTGGATCATCTTAACGAATGCGTCAGACCGGTTCTCGCCGGGCTTGACTTGTCCCACATCCATACAGAATGCGGAGTCATTTAGGTCCATCCGCTCACGGCGATAAGGTACAGTGGAAATATACTCGGTGAAATTCTTGATCCATTCTGCGGATTCTGCGGGGGAGCTTGTGTGATGGATTAGACACGAGTGGGTCACCTGTAGATCGAGCAGAGCGTCTTCGACCGTATCGCTGTCTATGGGTGTAATAGTTTCGGGTTGCTGTTGTTTTCTCCGACCTGACGGACGAGCAGAGGTGTCTTCAAACTGTCGTCGCACAGCAGCTTGGTAGGCTCTGTTTTGCGCATTGTTATTCTTCCGCATCAGACTCGTTAGACCTTCAATCAAATAGATCGGCCGAGACTTTGGGTAGGCAGATTTCAAGCGTTGAACGTGGTCGCTGACAGTGTTTCTTGGTTCGGAGGTTGGAGGAGGCACGATCATATCAATAAAGTCCTGGGCCGCTATTAAGCACAACACGTGCTCCTCTTCCTCACGGATGTGAAGCGCGCACGGTTCCCAGTGTCCAAGAGAGTCATTATATGTAGCTCGGACCTTGCGACGCCACTTGACGATATTTGGGATGGCACTGGGGAAGAATGTGAGATCGACTTTGAGAAGACACATGAGCTCTGATGTTTGGTTTCCGAGACTTGTGTCGGTAAATGTAGAGGCGAGGTCAATTAGCATCTCATGCGTGGAATCCTTCTTGTCCACCTTGAGCTTGTTGACCTCAGCAATGTCCGCTGCCAGTTGCTTTTCGCGGGCTTTATCCTCCTTGGCTTTCTGCTTGCGCTCCTTTTCGAGTTGTTTATCTCGCTCTCTTTGCGCCTTGGCCGCCTCCCGCTCTCTGGCTTTAGCCTCCTTCTCTTCATTTGAAACCTTGGTAGTTTTGCGCTGGGGCCTCCGCGGTGGTGGCATCTCTTCGACATCTATGTCATCGCTCTGATCCTGCTGCTTGCGGCCTCTCGTCGATCGTGATACCGAGTCGTCATTGCTGCCGCGAGAACGGTCTTCCAGGGTTGCTAGCAGATTCGCTGTCCGGCTTGAGAATGCATTTGCTTCCACTCGCTGAGCTACATCAAGTAGATCGTCGACGTCTGGGAAATCGAGTTGGTCGCTGGACACTTGGATCTCCTCCCTCCGTAGTCGGTTGTTGCGGGTGCCGTTGGGAATACTATCATCTTCGTCATCTATAGGGATAGGGTTGATATCACGCGATGATATGGCTGGTCTGACTGGCAGATTGTGTCTTGTTTCAGGCGCCGACGAGGTAAAAACGATCGGGTCGGATTCTCCATTCCAGGCCGGAGGTTTCGCAGGGGCGGGACCGTCCGAGGATAAGATTATGTCGTCATCGGAGAAAAGGAAGAGCGAATTCTTTGCTGGTGGCAGCGGTACTTCTTTAGCGGGTGTAATCTCATGGCTCAAGCGTCGTCGTTTAGCGGGCTGCTCAATCGGGTTATCGTAGGTAAATGCGGAGAGATCGATCTCGTCGGAAAAGATGGAGTCCGAGGCGGGCACCACAGGCGGATGTGAATGAGCCCTGCGGATAGACAGCTGCTCGCGTCTTTCTATCGGGGGCGGAGGGGTGGAGGAGAGGAGGTCGATGACCTCTGGCATCTTGCCCAAAACACCAAAAAACCCAACTTGGTGATGACAACGGCGGGGATGAAGAACAACTGCCAAGTTGGAGATGACGGCACGTGTCGCGGGGAACACGTCGGTGGCGCGGTGTCACGTGAAGCCATTCAATATCTACTGGATATCCAAAAGGATGAACTGAGCATTAAATTGAATATTGTACACGCAAGTTAAGGGTATTATTTTGACAAACAATCAAAGCAGCTTCACCAGAAATGCAGAAACGAGGGCAAGCACCACTCCCACCAACGCAAGCAGGGCAAGAACCTGTTGGAAGCCATGGAACGGCCGCTGCTCCTGGCCGAGCATCTCCTCGATTTCCTGCTCGAGTTTCTCGCCCATGGCCGTCAGTGAGAACTCCTTCTCGACTCGCTCCTTCGCAGCCACAGACATCCTGTCCAGCTCCTCCTGCTTCATGCCATAGAGCACCTTGTCCATCACCGCCGTCCAATCGGCATCCACCTTAGCGTCACGGAGCCAGCCCGTTTCGCCCTCCACAATGGTCTCCAACGGCCCTCCAGTATTCGACGCAAGCACCGGCACGCCAGCGCGCATCGCCTCAACCGGCACAATCCCGAAGTGTTCGTTGATTGGCGTATACAGGAGCAACTTCGCCTGCAGCAAAAGGGTATCACGGAACGCCGTCGGCACGGACAACAGGAACAGGACATCGATAGAATCGGGGATCGAAAGCGCCGAAATAACCGTCTTAGATGTCGCCGTCTGCAAGCCCAACCCAGTCGCCAACTCATCCAGCTCTCGATGATACTGCACGTTCTCCTGGACGCGATTATCGTAACCACCTGCACCACGCACACAACCAGTTAGCGCACTCCTCTCAACCAGCAAAACAACGAGCGCATCCTCAACCGTCAGTCAGAAAAGGGCAATACTCACCAGCAACAACCAACCTCGTCCCCTTCCTCTTCTCCGCCCCAAGGCCATGATAGGCACGAATCGCCAGCGCCAGGTCCTTCTTCCTCTCAAACCGATTAACACTAAGCAAGATCTTCTTCCCACCCCATAACTGCTCCCCCTCCTTCACCACCCCCTCACCCCCATCCCCAGCCTTAGTATCAACACACGGATAAACAACACTCAACTCCCCAACCTTCTCCCTCCCAAACACCCCACTAACCACCCCTCTCGTAAACCTCGAATTCGCAACCACCTTATCCGACGCACTCACAGCCCATCCCTCAAACCAATCAAACGGCACGCGATACAACCCCTTAAGCACCTGCAACACCGAACCCCCCTCATCCCTCCTCGCAAGCAACTGATCCGGAAAATGACAATAGAACAAAATCCTCTGCTTCTTCCTGCTATTCTTCTTCCCCCCAAACACCTTCAAGAACGGCACACAGGCCGGCATCTGATCCACAATAAACACCTCCTCTTCCTCACCCTCTCCATTATCCCCACTTGTAGCACCCTCCCCAACCAACAACTCCCACGTCAAATGCAACTGTCTCAAAATAGCCATAAGCACAAACAACCGTCCGCCCACATGCGCCGGGAAGATCGTATTCCCGCGCACCTGCACATCAAGCGTCCCATCGCGCGCCTCCTCGAAACAATGCGATTTATCCCGGTGCGAGGTGTAAATCGTAACAGGGTGGCCGCGCGATTGTAGTGCTAGTGCCACGTCAATGATTAGACGTT
Source organism: Aspergillus piperis CBS 112811 (assembly GCF_003184755.1). Lineage (NCBI taxonomy): Eukaryota > Fungi > Ascomycota > Eurotiomycetes > Eurotiales > Aspergillaceae > Aspergillus > Aspergillus piperis. The sequence goes on from NW_020291603.1 coordinate 681,306, forward strand.
CTGCGCCGCCAATGCCCAGGTCGGGGTGGATGATGGTGATTTTGGCGGGGGGCATTGTTGTTTCCTTCTTTTCCCGGTGGGTGTTTTGTGGTGGGTGAGAAAGTAATTGAGTCGAGGGGACTATTTCAAGTGGACATTGGCATTGCGGATTGGGATTTGAGGTGGTTCGTAGCTGGTGGTTTTTGTAGTTGATTTAATTTAGTTGCAGAGGTGGAAAGAGACACGCGGCCGATTGGGAAGATTGCGTCATGTGATGATCTATCTCTCTTATCGCCGTTCGGGGACGGGGGGTATAAGTAGATCGCTATAATATTGAGCAAGGTATGTACTGGGATTTTTGTATCACGCTATTTTGTAACTATATCTGTCACTTTGAGTTTTAGATTGTTTTAAATCGAGCCACCGTCTAAGCTGGTGCATGAAGAATTGAAGAAACTGACACCAGGCGATCAATCTACGTACGTCCCGGTAACTATTAATTTCATACCGATGACAATTCTAACTAGAAGAAAGAAAAGCAGAAGCTGCTATTCTAGCTGCGCATGCTGGACAACTGGGAATCAAAACATTCTCAAAGAACACATGTATCAATGTATGGTCAGGGTAGTCGGAAAATGTACAATCACGGGCCATACTTATAAGTCATAAAGTCAGGATTCATCAATATAGGCGGAGCAGAAGTGAAGGGGGTCAGTCAGGTGCACGAATAAGAAGAAAAGCCGTGAAAGGAAAATACACAGAAGAAAAATAAGGGGAGGTATCAACGAGGCGAAGAAGGGGGAATTGACGTTGAGTTAGTTCATAATACAGAGAAGACTGAACATCGTGGCGCCAAAAGGGACGTGAAAAACAAAGGCGGGCAGGACAAGGCAAGGCAAAGCAAAGCAAATGATATCCGCTAATGTAGATCGATCAAATCTAGAAGCAGTTGAGAGTGCTCTTCTTTTTCTTCTTGTTGAGCGCATTCATCCGCTCCTCGAGCTGCGCCCGGGCGGCTTCGGCCTCCCGGCGAGCGTTGCGTTCCTCCTCGACGGCCTGCAGTGAGAGGCGCTGGGAGGCGCGCTCCTTGCGGAGCGTGGTCAGTTCTTCTTCCAGCTCCCGGGCCTTCTTCTTCCAAGCATCGCAATCCGACTTGACCTTGTTGCTTTGCGCTTCAAGGTCGCCCAGAGCTTCTTCCAAGGTGGCGGTGAGCTGCTTCTCGGCGTTCAGGTGCTTCTCGATGGTGCGAATGCGAGCCTCCTGATCATCGACGATCTGTGGGTTCACCAGCTCCTTGCTAGTATGACGGGAGCTGGGGGGAGAGATACTGCCAGTGCCGTTTGTGGCCGAGGCAATGTTCGGTAAAGGAGGCAGGGGAATGGCGGGAGGCGGCGAAGGGAGAGAGGTTGCAGATGAGCTCTTGCGGAGATTGGACGTGATCGAGCTGCTGCGGTCGTGAGAGCTGTCTTGGTTCTTGATTTGGAGCTAGATGAATGTTAGTCATTGCCATATGTAGTTCTCAATATCCTAAGACTTACCTCAAGCTGCTCGATCCGTACACGGTATGTCTCAATATCTTTCTCATAGGCTGCAATCTTCACCTTGGCATCTTCCAAAGCCTGGTCACGCTCCTGTTGAATGACGGAGAGACGGTTGTGGTGCTGGTCGAAGCTATTGGTGATCTGTTCCTCCAGCTCCTCCACCAAGCGGACACTCTTCTCCTTTTCGGCCTTGACTTCGGCAATGATCGCCTCCTTCTTCTTGACCTGCTCTTCCTTCTGGCGCAGAGTATCCTCGAGGGTGGCGACCAGAAGAGCCAGCTCGTTGACCTTCGCTTCCTTCGTGGAGTTGCTCTGCATGAGCTCCTCCAGCCGGCCATCATCAGATCCCTTAGTCTCAAGTTGCTTACGCAGATCCTCGTTGGTATCCAGCATCTCAGCGTACTTGTCGGAGAAGTGCTGCTTCTGAGCCATGATCTCCTGAATTTGCTCCGCCATGGTCTCTGCGGTAACATCAGCGTTGAGGAGTTTCGAAACCATATTGAGCAATTTCGTCAACTCTTCCCGCGACTCTAGGATCTCAGACTTCAGGGTCTTCATCGTCTCCTCATGCTCGGCGCTCATCGTGGCGAAACGCGACTCATAGTCAACCTGCGCAGCCGCTGTAGCCCGAGCTTCAAGTTCCGTCACCTCCTGCTTGTGGGACTCTTGTAGGGACTCCAGTTCCCTCTTGTACGAGTCAGCAAGTGACTTGTGGGTGTCAATCTCCTTCTCCAGCTCTGACACACGAGACTGATGTACTTGGACCTCGCTGCTATCGTTGTCCTTTGCTGTCCGGAGTTCTGACAGCTGCAGCTGGGCTTCGCTGTGAGACTTTTCGAGGGAGGCGATCTTCTCAAGGTGGGCATCAGTGGTGGCCTTGTGTTCATCAATGACATGCTTCAATTTTGCAACGAGTTCTTCTTGTTGCTCCCTCTCGGACTCCAATTCTCTAGCGGCAGCATCCTTCGAGGCAGATGCTTCACCGGCGGCTGCCTGTTCGGAACGCATCGCGTCGATGGACGCTAAAGCCTTGTCGAGCTCTGCCAGTGTCGCGCTCAATTCCTGTTCGGACGATTGCAACGATTCAACGGCGTTCTGGTGTTTGCTCTTCAATTCCGTGACTTCACCTTCGAGAGAAGAGATCTTCCTATCTTGCTCTTCAGCGCACACATCCTGGGCTTTAGCGGCTTCTTCCTGCGTCTTCAGGAGGCTCTTCAACTCTTCGATCTCGGCGAGAAGCTGCTTCTCCCTGGTATCGTGTGATTCTTTCATCTCGTTGATGAGATTCTCTTGCTGCACCACTTGATCACGGAGTTGATTGACGAGGCCCATGTCGACCGAGGACCCACCGCCTCCCTGCAAGCTCGACCTCTCACGAGTGAGCCCGGAGATGATGGTTGATTTGGTCTCCATTTCCTTCTTGACGCTCTGGTTTTCGGCCTCCAGCGCCTGGATACGTTCCATGCGATTGTGTAGTTCGTGCATAGCCGAGTCGAGGTGGACTTCGAAGTTCTGCATCGTATCAGGGCGGGCCTCGAATTCCTCAACTGCAATATTACGCAAGGCGGCAAGGGAGCGGTGAGCCCGATCGACAGTACCAATCAGACTCTGGCTTGTCTTTCTCCGAATTACAGGGGACTTGAAGCCTGGCGTGGTCGGCGGTGAAGAATTCTTTCGCTGCAGTTCGGCCTTCAGCGTTTCAATGAGGCTGAGGGTTCCTTCATGCTCCGACTGCAACTGGGCATACTTCTGCGTCATAATCGAAACACCCTCCTGATGCTCCACGAGCAAGCGACGCATCTGCTCCACTTCTTGGGCCTTCGCTTCATCTATCTCTCGAGTGTCGACGTGATTTTCCTGTGGGACTTCACCATTACTCAAGGTAGATTGCTCGTGCGAAGAAGCAGGCTCCCCGGCCAAGGATAACTCCGAAGAGACTGATGGCGAGGACGATGGTTGTTTTCCATCGTTCGAGCTGGGGGCCTTGCCTTCCTCTAAAAAAGACACCGGGCGAGATTCAACATTAGTGGAGAGAAGTTCTTGAACCTTTTCGTCGGGATGGCGAGCTTCGTCGGCGGCGTCCCGTTGGAACTCCGCCAGGGCTTTCATTGCTTCCGCATACTTCGCCTCCAGCGTCTCGTACTCACTCACAGTAGACTCGTGCTGCATACGCAAGTCAAATAACTCCTGGGTGACTGTCTCCAGCTTGTCCGCAACCACTTTGGTTTGGGTGGGAGTAGAGGCTCGACTCGCACGGGCACCGTTCTCCTGGGCCTCCAGGCGGTCAGTAGCCGATTCTAGGACCTTCAAGTTGGTCTCGTCTGTCTCAACAGTCGCCTCAGTTTCCATGGAAGCTTCGCGCACGGCTTCTGGGGTGGGCTCTGTCAGGCCTTCGTCTGATTCGGGTATGGCGGTCTCCACTGCCTCGGTCAGGACATCAAGGGAAAGGGATGTTGCTCGAGTGCGAGGTTTGTAGGCACCCTTGACGGGAACTGGAGTATGAGTCTCCAGCTCGTCCTCAGACAGATCCTTCTGGTTGCCGTTCTGCTGGACATGGTCAAGTTCATACAAGAGGTTATCCAGTTTGCCCAGGCTGCGCTGGCGCTCAATAACATGCTCCAGGCGCTCCATTTCCCTTTGCATGAGCTCCATATCTTGGTCGGCTTCGGCCAAGCGCTCCTCAAGCGTGGAAATATAGTCTTCGCAGTTGGCTTCACTTTCACGGGCCCGACTGAGCTCCTTCCGAAGTTCGGCCACGATAGCCGCTTGCTTCTCTTCGCCCGTAGACTGCCCATCAAGCCGCGCTTCCAACTCATGCAGATAAGTCTCTGTGCTGTTCTCACGATCAAGCAGCTTCTGAATCCGTGCCTGCAATTGGGAGTTGACGGTCTCAACGTATGCGCACTTTGTCTCGCGTTCGAGAAGCGTGCTCTCTGTTACTGAGAGGGAAGACCTAGTGTTGGAAAGAGACGACTCAAGGCTCTGGATAGTCTTCTCGTACTCCAGAACGACCTGCTCGATCGACTCCGCAAAAGACTGTGATCGCTTCAGACGCTCAACAGAAGTTTTCCCGACCAAGCTGACCACGTCATTGGGGTCTGTCTCGCCAGCATGTTCGGAGTCCCTAGCGATCTCCGAGATTAATTTCGCATGACGCTGGCTGAGAGCGTTGTAACTCTCTTGCGTATCGAGAAGCTGGTTCTGGAGCTCGACCTCCCGCTCGTTCTGTCGCTCCGCTCGATCCTGCGGGGCAGCGCTTCGACGGCCGTTCTCTTCCGCATTACGGAGCTGCTGGCGCAAGAAAGCAACCTCCGCTTTCAGTCGTTCGATAACTGCGTGCTTATCGCTTTCGTCGGCAATCTGCTGGATGCGTGGCTTGCTCTGGATTGCTCTGGCTCTTTGCGCATACTGAACCGTGTTCACGGTTTCGCTGAGATGGAACTCCGCAGGGTTGACACACGCAATCATGTATGTATAAGCGTTACCACCCAGGGAGTCCTGAAGCAGACGTGTGAGCTTCGAGTCACGATAGGAAACGTGAGCGCCGGCTTGGCGAGAGGAGAGCTGCGAAATGACCTTGCCCAAAGCAGCAAGACCCGCATTGATCGAGATACCCTCCTTCGCCCGTTCACCGGAGGCTCCAGTGTTCTTCAACCTCTCACTTCCTGCTAAATCCACGAAATGAAGCTTGCTATCCACCATGACGGAGGCATCGGACCCAGACATCATCTCCACTGGCATCGACATGCGCTTTTCCTTGGGTGTCGGGGACATGACACCGTTGGATGCCTTTCGCTGGACAAGATTTAAACTGAACACTGCGTGTGATCGGGAAGACTTGGCGTTGATGGCGGTAGAGTCGGTCTGTCGGATGGAAGAACCGAAGCTAAGTGCACCCATCAGATCTTCGTATGAATTGATGTTCACCTGATGAAGACCGGTGAGTATAATACGTCCTTTTGCGTCCTCGCGGATGGTAACTGTGCCCCGCTCGCCCTGATGTGTTGATTCGGGCACGAGGAGATCTCGCAATTGTTCGTTGTAGATCTGCACCCGTTAGTATCTTCCAATCGCGAAGCAGTATCCGATGTGAGGTCACATACTTCAACGTAGGTGGCCTTCAGCTGCCAGTTCTTCTCGACGCTAGCCTTCCCAAAGCTGGAGGCGGAGCCGACAGAATAGCGGGACGGAGTACGGAGGCCTGTGCCGCTGTTGCGATTGGGTTTGGTAGGGCCCTCTAATTTTTCGAAGAGAAGCTGAGCAGCCCGAGGAATGATTCCTATTTTCGTCAGCCGAATGCGCCGCATATCGCGCGCTTCTCGGGGAGCAGAACGAACCCATCGATTTCGGGTCACTTTGTTCACTGGGGCCCGAAGTTCCCATGGTGTAGGACTTTCCCGCGCCGGACTGGCCATAGGCCAGGATTGAAACGTTGTAGCCCTGTAGGAAAGAGCCGACGCTATCGCTGAGATAGTCCCAGACACCATCCTGATCGACCGTCTCAGCGAACACCCGGTCAAAAACAAACAACTTTCGGCCCTGAGGAACATCGATGGCAACACTGGTGGGATTTGTGACATGGACCATGGGACGCTGGAAGCGCTGGGGAACCAATTCATATCCGGGATCGGTTGGCTTCAGGGGCGGTCGCACTCGAACAGCTAGAAACGTGATCAGTATGCAGAGCTATAATCATGAAGCCGCGCACGTGGGGCGTTGGAGGCGCCGAGGCGAGCGGTATCCGCAATACCGCATCTGAACCGGCTCAGTCCCAACGGGCGCACGGCATTGAATGAAATAACGCACCGACTTTGACCGCAGTTTTCCCATCCTCATCCGAAGCTCGACTTCCTCCACCATGTCTACTGCTCATACTCAAACGACTTGTGCTCCGGGGGGTCCGCATGATGCCGCTGAAAGGACGCTGGGGCGCATCCGCTGGCGATTCAGGCTGAGAGCCCGTCATGGCCCTTTATACGGTTGCAGGCCAGAAAGAGCGGGGAGGAACAGGTTGGGCAGAGATAGATCGGCGAATGGTGGACAGAAATGTGGTGATTGGTCATGAAATAGAGGCGGGAGTCATCAGTCGCGAATCGGTGCGCCAGAAGTGCGACTGTTCACTCTTGGTGTCCTTTTATTAGGATTATGATTTATGTGGGCGGTTCCGTCGCGTGAGATGGCGGCCTGCGGCACTCTGCGACGTCAAGCGGTCTCTAACCTGCAGGTACAATAAAAAAGCGGGAAGGTTCCTATCGAAGCAGTGAAAGCTGGTTAGAAGGGTGACCGGAAAGGCGGGAGATGGACCGGAACAAGTGAATCCAAGGTAAGGGGAAAGGGGACAATTACAGGAGAGTGTCCCGGCCACAGTGCGAACAAAGGGAGGGAGCAAACAGTTGGACACTGACAGAGAGGCCAATTGAGAAAGAGAAGAGAGAGAGAGCGAAGCTGCACACCACTGGCGGTCACCGCAGAGGGGCTTAAGGCAAGAATGGCAGAAAGGGAGTGACAGGGAATGGACAGGAAGAGTTCCCCGGGTCTAGGCAGTACCAGCCAGATAGAAAGGTATCTCTACACACCCCGACTAGAAATCCGAGAAAAGATAAAAAGACACCCAAGCGGGAGAAGCTGTCGCAGAGAGGAGAGGAGATGGAAGAACTCCTGAGCGGCAAGCAAAGTTAATTGGTGGCATCAAGGTTGAAGCGAACCGGGATGGGGCTGGGCTGGGGCGTTGGCCCAAGTCGGCCGCTTTACTATGTTGAGCTGAACTGAAGTGGAAACAAGTGGACGGTGCGAAGTGGAAAAGGAGCCGGCCAGCAACGGCGCTGCGGTGAATAATAATGCTAATAATAAAGAGACTAGACAAGACAGAGGGAGAGAGGGAGGGAAGAAGGAGAGGGGTCCAATTTGATGGCACGCGGAGTTGTTTCCTCCCAAATCCTTGTCGGTACTCTGCCTTTCTCTTTTTCTCTATTATTTCCTAAGATCTGCCCTTCCAATCTGCTTGAAAGTTGAAACAAGTCATAAAAAGCAGCCCAGGTAAAAATAGTACCGCAGCTGAGACCGTGGTTCCTGGCCATCTCCCACAGACGATCCAGCAATCAAGGGCCAGACTGCATGACACCCACAGCCAAAGCTGAAGAAAGCAACAGATTGTCAGTCAGTCAGTCAGTCAGGCACCGTCCATGCAATTGGGGATTGACCCTCTCAGGAACCAAGTCCCGTACGCCTTCCGGTATGGCGGTTACGACGCCAGGGGCAGAAACCCACTCTCCAAAAAAACCCACCCACCAGCCCAGCTGTCGGGGTCCAGAACACACCTCATGATCCCTACCGTGATGACTATTCTACCGTCGCCCTGGGTCCCTTGATCGTATTCTATGGTCTATTCAGGTTATACACTTGATGCGATCGGTGGTGGCTTGCTGGTCTACAAAAGAAAGCATACTGATATTCCACATCATCCCCATCCGTTCGCCTGAAAAAGCATTACGACTCACGGACGGTTCCCGTATTGCCGACAGAAGTTGTTCCACGGTTCGCGGCGGATGGATTGCAATTCAGGAACCGAAACGGAGTCCGGAGTGCCACCTTTCCCAACCACATGGGGGTAAATGAACTCCATTCTTGTCACTATTAGACGTTTCAGATTGCAAAGCTGCTGGACCTTCGTAGCTGAGGGCACCAGCACCAGCACCAGCATCACTTTTTGCCATCCAGCACTTGCTTCTTTACATTGGTCGGACGACAGCATCAAATCTAGTAACTAGTAGATAGTCATGCAGCCCGATCGCGAAAATTGTCATCCACAGGGCAGGGAAAAACAAAGCAGGGGAAGCCAAACCGAAATAGCAGAAACCCCCGAAAAAAAGAAACGACAGGGAGAAGCACCCCAAAGAGCAAAGTGCCACACCAGGCGACCAGGATGAAAACTTAACTTTAACTCACTGTCTCCTTGACATCACATGCCATCTAAGCGGGAGGAGACATTTTTGAGGTGGACGAGGGGATGTCTCTCCCTTCCCCATTCCACGTCTACCTCCGACACCAGTGTCAGTCATTTTAATTTAGTGATTAAACTACTGGAGACCGTCAAAAGTGACCGCCAAACTCAGGAACCATCTGCATCGGGACGGCGCATCGCATGCGCATCTCCCTCCCAAGCCGGTAAGGTTAGTCAAAGCAAGCGAAATGACGACCGACCAGTCTAACCCTCCAAGCCTGCACGGTTGGACAGGGATATGGGCGTCCAGTGCGTACCCTTGAGTTAGAGCCAGTCTGCTCGAAATGGAGAAGCTTGACTCGCGGGTGTTACAGTCTGTTGCTTGAGTGCGGGTCGACATGGTGCCATGGAGGGCGTGTGCGACAATCCATACCCATTTGGAGAGTGGGTTAATTGCTGTCGAGTGGACACTAGGCCGGCCACTTGGCCAGTTAGCCTCCACTGCCAATTGATTAAAGGCTATGCTCCATCACTAACGGTCGTGCGATCGCAGTGGAAGAGGAAGAGATTGGCATCTGTCTTTAGCTAGCAGGCTATTGCTCGATGAGTGATAAAATGATAGCGCCTGGCATCCTTCATCTCGGTCGGGATACGTAAGTTCCTCCGGCCGCCTATCAGCATCACTTTACGAAATTAATCCGGTTCCCCATTATTAGGCACTTTCAGTATCCCCGACCGGAACGTGGGAGCTGACCCCAGGCATGGATCATGGATCATGGACGCCTTGGAGTTCCCTGGATGATCTATCAACCAACCGCCTACCTACTAAGCTCACACCTGGCATACTTCATATCTGTCGGTCATTGGCCGACATGTGCAGATGAAAAAGAAAGTAAGTTTTATAAATATACTCCGTAGGGACATTAGAAATCAAACTGCGAGATCGCTCCAATTTCGCGTCTACCTAGCCTATGGCGATGGTCGCTTTTGTTCACTACTCGGTAAGGTATAGTTCATGCTAATCCGGGCCGAGGATGCATTGAGACTATTTGAGATGAAGCTGAGTGTGTTTGGGTGTCTAAGGCTACTTTGTACAACCATCTGCCAGGATGAGTGTACTAACCCCGATCAGGCACGAGAGGCTTTGATTTTGTCGAACAATCAATACTGATGACTTTCGCCTTTACTGGGGCTACAATATGTCTTGACTCTCATCTTGTGATACACTATGTGCATACAGGTCAGGAACCGGACTTCTCATCCATGAAGGCATCCAACACTAATTAACAAGACATTGGCAGGAGTTAGCATCTCTTAACTAAAATGACAGATTTAGATACTTATCGCAAACTATTCTCATTGCATGCGAATCCGCACAAGCCCGACAAAATATATTTCATAGACAACGTCCTAACTAATCCCTACTACACTCATCTAGTAAGTACCACTGAGTTAAACCAATACTCATACCATAATACCTCCAATCATTCCAATTTCTATATAGGGATCCACATAACATCTAACTTCGTTGTAGACATATACAACGATGTGAAATTGCATTACCCACATGGGGCATAAAAGCAGCATAATCCGACTGCCCTGTTCATAACAGAAGTGGATGCTCCTATATCTCTAGCCAAGCCGATTGACCGATCTATCAATCAATAACACTATAACCCACAAAATAGGATTCAACGGCTCTGTTATTGCCAATGGGATAGGGGAAAGGGATATCCGACCGAAAATTGTTCCCTGAGGTAGATACTGCACCATTCTGGTGATGCTCGTACGCTCTCCGAATTATCTGGATAAGGACCAGCCTTAGGCTCGTTATTCCTTGAATTATTGGTCCCAATGGGGAGAGAAATATGTGTTCACAAATCTTTTCCTATGGATCATGAGCACGGGCGACTGCTCCTTGCGGTATATACTATAAATCCGGGATCCATATCAGCCGGTATCCACACATAACCATCCTCATTGAACAAGATATGTACACCCAACATAGTTATTCCACAAAACCACTTATCTTAATACTACAAAGTAATAACCTGAATAACCAACAAGCCAAATAATAACCCAAACAGCGCTCTCCCAACCCGCCTATCCCAATGGCACCTTGACTACTACCTATCTAATTGGCCTTCCCCCTGAAATTTCCAACGGCCGATCCTCACCCGAGAATCGGCACGCACCCGGTTATATCTCCAGCAAAGTAACGATCGTCGGACTACTACACTACTACCACACTTCTTCACTCCACCGACCCAATGGAAAGCATTCTATTGCTTTTTGTATGGTTCAAATCCACGGCACCATTCCAATACTCTTATACACTATTAGATGATATTCTTACAGGGAGACATCATGATGGGAAAGGAAAGGGTTGAAATCAACCGGATATAGACTATACCCAAGTCATAGATAGCATATAAATAATAACTACGGATACTTAACCTGCCTATCCATATTAAACTTCCAAACTCAAAACCGAAACCTGCATAATAACCATGCACGATTTTGTGAACTTGTCACACACACCAACACCCACACTTGCGCTCAGTTGATCCATACCTATTTTTCACAATTCAACCATTTCTAATGCTTAGTACCTACTTACTTATCCTGACAGTACACAGGCTAGACTAGATAGAATAGAACTCTAAAAAGATAAAGAAACTCAATTTCACCCCTCCCCGACGATCGACATTGTCACGTCGCATTCAGTGGCCACTGGCAGGCCTCGTATCGAGTGTTCGTATTATTAATAATCCTACTCATAAAGACATAGTAAGTAGTGTTGAGTATGTAGCTTCTTTATGAACTACTGCATTTCCGTAGATTGTACGTACCTGCGTTTCTTTTTCTTTTTCTTTTTTTTTTCTTAACGGGAGGAAGGAAGTAAAGCAAGGCTGCATCTGCACAAAAGGGTGTGTGTGGGTGTGTACCTTGCTGCCTACTTGAGTAATAATAAGGTTTATGCAAGTAAGGGGGAGGGGGGGCTGCGTTGAGTTTATGTTTGGTAACGCTCGGGCGGATGATAGGACATATATCAAATGGATGGATGGATGGATGGATAGATAGGATGTATCGAGTAGTATGCTTGGTAGTGAGGAGATAGATCTATTTTGAGGGGCCATTAAATTCGTGCTTACGTGCATAGGCCATAGGTATCGGAGGGATGAAGTGATGAAGGACCGTTGAAGTGGATAGATCTATCGGAGAATATACGAGTGATGAGTGATGCAACGAGGCATATTGTTTCCAGGGAAGGCAACTGACTAATTAGTAGTCACTAGGAGCCTAGGCAATAATCCATCCCTGGCGGATGATTACTTGTGAAACGATGGGACTGATCTAGATAAGATGCGATCAGTCTCATCGTTTCATAAGTGGCGTTGCCTTATGCAAGGGGACCGCTAGATCGAGATCGAGATCGAACGGTGGATGACAACATGGTGGGTACTCAGATAAGACACTGTAAGTACGCTTTGGCATTTTGCTACTAGAAATTGCACTATCCAATAATCTTGATACGAGGTATGCGCTATGACATTCTCATTTCTGTTCCTCAATGACCACCTCCAGCGTTATTCGTGTTATCCTGCTACCCTTCCACTTCCATTATGGCGTCTGGGACTTGCTCCTCTTCCGCTTGGGCCTCGCGTGCGTTGGCAAGCACCCATGGTAGCTCGATATCCGTAGGCGATATGCAGACAGGGTAGCCTTTGACTTGATCTTGCGTATACAGAAGACCATTCACACACAGACATCCAATGAATTGCCACAGTCTATGACACATGTTGTATGTAGAGCCCCGTGGTAATCTCAACTGCATATCGTTGAGTACCAAGCGTATATGCTGATAATAACCCAGCGAGTTCATGTTGCGCCCATTTAGACCGGTAATGTTATTCACCGTGTCTGTAAACTGCCGGAGCAGGAAGTTCGGTATGCGCCGCGGCTTCTGCGTTGCTAAAGTCCGAATGAACGTGTGGAGAGCGACATCCGCTTTCTCAATAAGCTGCCGTTGTGTTCCGACGTGACGAATTAAGGAAGCGTATGCACTGGGAGTGAGTATATTTTCTGCGTTGTGAAACTCGTTCCGCCCCCAGTATTGCGCCATTCCGACAAGATGAATGAGGCATTCGCGGTAGAGCTGGGCACACTGGATGTCTTGTGCCATCTTAGTATAGGCGAGGATATCCTCAGTGAGACCAAGCAGGGGCTTAGACGTAAGCGTCCAGGGAAGTATGATCTTCTCGATATATTCTCGCACTCGAGGCACTGCCTGGAAGCGTATCCCCAGCAACACCATCCTCCGCCATCCTTTGATCCCAACGTATGGTACAGGCTTGAGATACAGCGCTTGCAGGAAGCAATGGAAAGACTCAATGGCGCTCGGGATGCGTTCATCCGGCAATTCGGGATAATCACGGTAGTATTTCTGCGGAGTTAATGCCACCTTGTCAGCGAATATTGGACGCCATGTAGCGACTCAGCATACCGCTCCCTTCCGGTAGATCCCCCAACCACCATCTTTCTCAGTCCTCGCCTCGAAGTAGTGTCCGCGGCGCTCAGCATACTCGCCGTGCTGTTGTTCCTTCCAGATTCCAGTGTGCTCTTTGATCAAACTGGAATGCGTTCGGAACTCCTGCCCAAAGATGTTGATATGGGTGTCGGTGGGACCTTGCTCATGCGGACCGCAGAGAACAGGGACGCTGATTTTCTGTTCTCTCAATGACTTGAATGGGTTGTCATTGAATATCTGGGCTAGATCGGGGACGATATCGTCTGCAACTGCAGGACTCAGGCAAGGGATCTCCATAGGCGACTCTGTGATGTAAAGAACGGAAGGTGTAGTCTATAGAACTGTAAAGATAGTAATCAAGGAATGACAGATCGAGGTGTGCTTAAACTGTAGATGTCAGCAATTTCAAGGATGGGCAGCTAGACATTCTGGGGTTTGAAGAACCGTGGATCATAACTGCACAGGGCTGATGTTTATTGCCTGTTCAAGCAGGCGGCGCCCTTAAGCTTTCCCCTCGCTTCTGTCATGATATCCAATCTGGAAGTAAGCTTGTCTCACATACGTCAGTGCGATTAGCGTCAAACATTGTTTCTATAAGCGTGACTTCGATGCAGGCGACGTCTGCTACATGTGGAAAGGATTCTCGTCTGTTTCATAGTAGTGCCTGAGCGTTGTTTCCCCGAATGTTAATGATATTCCTGGCCACCGGACGTGCTAAGATTCTGTATAGGTGGACGAACCAACGGCTCTGATACGCAGATCCTACTGTGTGTAATATATTGACCTCAGCAGCCCAGTCGATGGATCAGCCATCGGACTCTATCTGCTTGATGAATTACATCACGTCCTGGCTGCTAGTCAAACTGTTCCATTTCATGATTCGTCTGGGACCCTTTTCCGGCGATTACCTTCAGGTGAATACCTCCTTGCTTTTTTGAGTGATGGAATTGTCCAATAGCTTGTGCGTTCCAATATCTGCCCATGCTTCCGATGATGTTGCTGAAACCCTTCAGATGAACGCAGTCAATTCGAGACATGCACGTGTCTTAGCCTCAACATTTCACACGTGATCATGTTTGGCCTACTGGCTTAGTACCCCTATCTTGTTTTGCACTGCGGGTATTTATCGATCATTTAATATGTGAATAAAGACCCGTGGCAACATAAGTATACAGTTCTCCAGGAGATATAACATGTATAGACAATTGTTGTTGTTTCACTAGACCTCTACACCTGGATATGTACTTTCTCTGATATCATCCTCCACTCCATACAAAAAACTGCAAAGCAATACTATCAAGCGCCCAATCCTGGTATCACGGATGGAATAACTGCGGGAGCGATCAGGCAATATTCCAACGCAGCGTCCATCGACTACAGCTCATCGGAACGGCCAACGGACAATGGACCCTTCTTCACCATGATGGTAAGAACCTCATAGAGGACGTCAGCGGCAGCCCTGTTATCATATGCATCAGTACTAAGTCATGAATAGCGTCGTGCAGGGTTGCTATACATAGTAGAAAGCTCAGCATTCGTATCATAAGCAGGAGCAACCTCAACAATGTCTGCACCGATGAAGTTCAATCCATCCAATCCCCGAATAATAGTGCGGAGCTCACGCGTCGACCAGCCGCCCGTTTCGGGCGTTCCGGTTGCCGGTGCGTCTAGATCTATTGTCAGGAAAGTCGTGGGAATGAATTACTGGAAATGACCTACAGGCAGGATCAAGAGTATCGATGTCAATGGAGAGGTAGACAGGGTTCTCAGTACCCACCCTCTCCCTTATCTTCTTGATGATGCCATCCGTTCCTGCGAAACCGTACATTAGCATGGTAAATAGGAGATCTTTGTGCAGGCGTACCGATAGTATCAATCTCTCTTGCCTCAACGATTTCGAATCCGCAGTATCCGTCATTATCGTAATCAGACGGACCAGAAAGGGTAGTACGAATACCGGCGTGAATGTTGGTATCGTTCTTCAACAGGCCTTCCATCGCAGCGTGGTAGAAGTAGGTGCCGTGATTAATGGCGGCAACCTGACTAGGTGAGCCGCCGAAAACCTTTGGCTTCCAAGAATCCCTGGAGACAGTGAGCATTGGCTCTTCCGACTACAGAAGACAAACATACAGATGACTGTCAAAGTGTATAACAGTGACAGGTCCATAGGCCCTGTTTATACTGCGCAGCAAGGGCAGGGTAATAGTGTGGTCTCCTCCTAAGGTAATGATGCGTGGAAGGGTCTTTCCAGCCTTGGAGAGCCCATACTTCTCAGCATCGGTGAAAGGTTTGCGCATTAGGACACTATTGTGGCCCTCTTCAATTTGTTGGATAGCCCAGGCGTTATCATAACTGTTTGCATCAGAATCTTGCCAATTCTCCCGTGGTGTGGGTGCCATACGACGTAACAGGGATGTCTCCGCAATCCAGGATTCTCATGTCGCTAACAAAAGGGTTCGCTTGCAGAGGAACATTATATCCGCCACTAGGGAGAAGTAATGATGAGCGTCATCGCCGTTGGGTATAGTCATGGCAGGGTATAGCATACTAGAGATTAAGACGGCGAGATCCTTGCCGGATGCCACTAGGTCCGAACCTAGCTCCGGGTCTGTATGAGGTACCAGTGTCGAAAGGAGCACCTAATCAGATATCAGGGATTGTTACTGGAATGTCGTACTTTTAAGATGGTGACTTACCTATGAATGCAATATCATACCTCTCGGCTTCGCTGGAAAGACAAGGAAAGTACGGCAAACGACCGAAAGTAGAGATACCAGAGAAGACAGAGTCGGCCTGAATTGTCAGCCAATGGATAAGTACAAACTTGAGCTAGGTTCACTCACCTGTGTGCCACCATCTCCAGGGAGTGTGTTGTACCACAACCTCTGGTGCGGACCAGCCAGAGGAGTTTGGTCATGGCCGCCATGGGCATTTGCGATGCCTAAGAGAGCAAGTAGGCCCACAACTGAAAGATACATGTTGGAGATATCTTGTGGAAAAAGGCACAAAATTACTTTAATTGAGAGCGATGATGTTCCAGGCAGGCTCTGCAGGGAGGGGATGATTATATGCTCCCACCTGCAGCTCAGCTACTTGGCTTCCCCAACCATCTCTCCTTCCAGTCCCCCGCCTGTCCTTTTACTTCGGCGATCCTTGGTTACACCGAAATTTACAGCATGCATGCTAACGCGCAGTGTAGGTGGATAGAATGACAAAACCTACGGCATGGTCGCTGTTGATGATGTGACTATCCGATGTCTATACTCGGGAACTGAATATCTGACTAGGTCCACTCACAGTATGGAACTTGACACTCTATTGCTTCCTTCTCCCACGACTTGCCAGAACTGGGGAATAATTGGAGAACCTGGGAGATTGAGTGGGGTACGACATCATCAGATGTTCATTATCTCTCGAGAGGTCGCTGTTGTGGATACTATGCGAAAGCGAGATCTGTTCCACGGGCCAACGTCAAATGCTTGGCTCGTAGTATAAATTCGAAACGCATGAGCGATCGAAACAGGAAGGCCGGAGGAGAATACAGCGGATGCTTCAGGACAGCAAGATTCCACAGAAGCCAGAGACTAGTCTCATGCATTAGTCTAATCTACCCTACCAAGGCTTATCGTGCTGATGTTCCACGGAGATAGCGGCCGGCATTTCTTATCAGCAACGCTGATCTTCATTCTGTGACGTGGGGACGGCCGAACTCGAAACACTGAATCGACAGACAATAAAACAACACGATAAGCGTCCGACATCGTTCTCGCTTGAGAATTGAAGAAAGGGCTGCCAACTCTAAGGCTAACCAAGCAAACTCTGTCCACCTTCCTCTTAGAGATATTAGATAGAGACCCTGAGCGGGGTTTGGAAGGCTTCATATTTGATCTAACCTACACCTATCTGCACTACACGACTGTCGTGGCACCATTGGTGGTGTGTTCAACCTCTAACCGGTCTTCAATATCCATTCGCTGAAACGCCTTATCGACCTCGCATTCCCAGTTACTGAAGGCCACGATTGCCCACTCCAGTGCCCCCACAAGATACAGTGCGATGCATTGTCCCACCCAAAGTCCTTTCAATCCCCAGCCATGGAAAGCCAACCAAATACCGAGAGGCAATGCACCGCAATAATAGCTGACCAGGTTGACTAGCGCACCGATATGCTGTCTTCCCATGCCCCTAAGGCATCCTCCACAGCTACCGTTCAGTCCATCGGCGATCTGGAACAACGCCACCCACGGTAGAACCTCCGCAGTGAGCTGTACAACTCCTTCATCGGAGTTGAACATCTTTGCGAAGTCGTACCGAGTCCCCATAAGCACGGCCAACACGGCACCCCCCAGCACCATGCTCAACCAGGCCGCGGTATTGGCCGCTCTCGATGCACCAGCCGTGTCCCGGGATCCAAGCAGGCTCCCCACTCGCGCAGACGTAGCAACTCCTACACCAAATGGAATTGTGTTGAGCACTTGGTCTGCGGTCATGATGACGCTCTGTGCCGCCAGCGGAATTGTTCCCAGCCTTCCGGCTGCTAGCGCTACGATCTCGAAGGCCCACCACTCGGTGCCTACGTGCACCACGCCCAGAAAGGCCAATCGGGCAAAAGTTCCGAGGTTCTCGAATGCTTTGCGCGACCAGCCGCCCCAGCATTCGGAGCCGGCGATGAACCGGGCATACAATACTAGCAGCACAAAGGACAGCCAGTAGGAAATGCCTGTTGCAAATGGCGCACCGAGCAACCCCATATGAAAGGTGTAGCAGAACAGGTAATTGAGAAATGCATTGAATGGTACCGTTATCAGTAAGACATACGTCCCAGGTCGCATAATACCTGCATCTTCTGATTAGCAGGGATTCCTGGGAAAGCAGCACGTCGGGGAACGACTTACCCTGGGCTTGCAAATACTTTTTCATGGCCTCAAAGTAGATATATCCCAGACCGCCAGGGATCAAGCAAGTTAAGAAACGCGCACTATCTCTCGAGAGCTGCGGATCCTGGCCAAGCAAGAGAAATACAGGCTCCGAGAATGCCCAAAGCATGGCGATGGGGACATAGAACAGCCCGAGGACGAAAAAGGCCCGCTGCAACAGGATGCCGAGATCATGCTTGTTCGAGCTGCCTGTGAAGGTTGACGAGGCTAGTGTGTCTAGTGCGGTGGTCCCGCCCAAGGCGATCATCCAGGCTGTGACCATGGCAAACATGAGTGAAAAGGCCGTGGTGGCGAGATCCTCAGGAGAGATCCGTCCCACAATCAACACAGAGGTGGTCTGCAGGCTGTTTTGCAGCGTGTATGCCAGAATGACCGGGATGGAGTCTTTCAACAGCCGGACAAATTCGACCGGACAGGGAATCGATAACGTCGAAATCTTGGAGTCATGGTTGGCGTCGACTTGCTTGGGAAGTAGTGGCGTATGTTCTTCCCCGTGAGAGTGCGCGGAAGTAGTCTCTCGGTAGCTAGGAAGGGAGTCGTACATCTTGCAATAATAGTAGACACACTGGGCTCAAGCTCTGAAGAAAGAAAAAGGAATTGGTGGCAACCCGAGAGAACAACACGGGTAACTATGATAATAAAACCCTCGGTCTTGTTTGAACACATTGTACAGCACAGTATAGCCCCTTGCCTCGACCGATAGAAGCGGTCTGTTACTCAAGTGGCAACCGTGCAGACCACCGACATGATCCACCACGAGCTTATCCAGATCCGGATCACTGACCCACCAGGAGACCTTAGTCGAGCTGCATGTCAGCGCAGACTGATTCAGAGGCGGGGCTTCCTCTTCTCAAGATATTCACCTTTTTGGGACGAGCGTGGGGGATATCCAACACTGGATGTCTGCTTCTACTGTATGATCCGATATCGAACCGAGATGTCGGGACTGACATCACATTGTCAAGTCCGAAGACTGTCTAGGTCTTTGATGCCCAAATCTATAGATCGAGATGTCTATCCCTTACGCAACATGAGTTTCTTATCTTGATTGCTAACAAGAGGCTATCCAGTACGCGCTGCAAACGCTACTGTCTTGTAATCGGATTTACTTGTGCCCCGCCAAGTATAGTTCCAATGATGAGGTCTGGCTGGCGCAGCTTATTGTATAGAGGGGAAACCCCAATGACCAAAATATGATGAAGGAAAGAAAAGACGACGGGATAGAGTGAGATCTACGACTTCAATGGTCTGGATCGTTTGGATTTTCAAGGAAAATCTACCAAAAATTTGTTATGACCATGATTGACAGCAAGAATAATTAGGGCACCGAAACAATCTCATGGTTGCCAACTCAGGGCCCTAGGTATCACATATTAACAAACAATGTCAGGGAGAACGTATAAACATCTTCTAAACAGAATAGCAAGGCAGCATATACTTCGTTACCCCAACCGGTTAATGTGATTCGCTTCCAATTTAGCCAGATCCAGGCCGAGAAGGGCTATAATTCAGCCATTAAGACCAGGGTTTGATTCGATCCGCTCTTCCATCCCAGTACATCCCGCTGATGATAAGCAGCAGAGATATCCTTCAGGATGGTGATTCGATGTTCGCCTGAGGCTGTTACTGATAAGCATCGTTCCGTACAGCAATGGCGTTGCTCGACTTCACCTGTCAACCCCCCTCTCATCATGGACTATATATGCACCTTAGTCAAAAGGACCATGCATTGGCTTCATTGCCTCAGGGCTACATTAATATTACCCATGATCGATCATAGCTACTCGCAAAATGAATCTTAAATCTACCCAGACAGACCTTGTCCAAATCTCCGAGAAGCAATCCGCCAGCGACATCAACAGCCTCCCTGTTGAGCAACATGGCACGCACGTCCATCCTACCCCTACTTCTGATCCTTTGGATCCGCTCAACTGGCCCCGTTGGCAAAAGCATGTGATTCTGGGTATTGTCATGCTCAAGTGCGTATTTGCTCCAGTCTAGAGAACCCCAGACACTAACCTTGAACAGGTACTTCCTTTTCACCTACATCACGACCACTACTGTCCCCTCCTTCGCCGAGATACAATCACAGTATGACATCAGCTACTCGCAAGTCAACTGGACCGTCGCAATCCCGGCGCTGGGCTTGTCGCTTGGACCACTATTCTGGTCCTCCATTGGCGACATCTACGGCCGCCGCATTGTCTTCATTGTGGGGACTGTCATTGCACTCGTAGCGACAGTTGGCGCTGCTGTGGCAGACACATATGGGGGGTACATGGCTGCTCGGTTCTTCCAAGGATTCGGAGTCAGCCCTTCATCAACAGTGGGAATGGCAGTTGGTATGCTACCTTTCTTCAACAGTCATTCAAGTGAACAGGGCAGCAGTAGCTAACGATCTAGTCACCGATCTCTTTTACGACTATGAACGCGGTCAGAAACTCGGATTATGGGTCCTGGCTCTAGATTCAGGTTTACTTCTAGGTCCAACCTGTACGTAATCCCATCTTCACTTCAACATTTTAACCTCCATTTACTGACATAAACCAAGTCGGCGGGATTCTCAATCTCCTCAGCGCCCAATGGATCAACTGGTTCAACGCTATTCTCTTCGCCGCGCTTCTACTCCTCGAGCTTGCTCTCATGCCTGAGACCCTCTACCCACGCGCGTTGATGCTCCAACGCATGGCAGCCACCGAGAAGCCAGCAGAGCCGAACGCAGGTATAGAAGAAGCAGAGATCAAGCGCACCAAGTCATTGCCGTTCCTCAACCTCCGTCCCGTCCCAGGTCTCTCCCATCCACCCATTCATGCCTCTTTCACCCGATTCCTCCTCACGTTCCGCTTCCCAGTCATCCCCGTGGCAGTCCTCGGATACTCATTCACATGGTACTGGTGGATTCTATCTGTGATTACCATGGTTCCGTCTGCATATGCATCAGATTCGCCTCTCATTCAGGGCTTGCTATTCCTGGGCCTATTGATCGGGACCTTAGTAGCGGAGGTAAGCTGCTCGGGACGATTGAGCGATGCCATCGTGGGGAGATTGGCGAAGCGGAATGGTGGGATACGGGTCCCAGAGATGCGCCTATGGCTGGCATATCCAGCTATCATTCTGACTGCTAGTAAGTACTTCCCTATAGCCCAGTACTGCTACTCCATGTACAAGTCTAACATACAAATAATTGACAGTCGGTTTAATCCTCTGGGGCATCAGCATAGACAAAGCCTACCACTGGATGGTAGGACAAGTCGCGTTCTTCCTATGTGAGTATCCCCTACCTCTACTCCTACCACCCCCACTCTCACCTCACTCATCATCCATCATCTCTTACCAATACCATACCTCCTCTAAGCCCCACCCCCCCCTCTAACCCCATTCACTAAATTAATGAACAGTCTCCGCCGGAATTCAAATCGGCAACACCGTAACAAGCAGCTACATCATCGATGCCTACCCACTCCAATCCACCAGCGTGGTGATTTTCTACGCTGTATTTCTAAATCTCAGTGCGTTTGCTAATCCAGTATGTTTGTTCCCCTTTCCCTCCCCATCTACTTACCCCCAATTAACAATATCCCTCTACCACCACGAACATATTATTGATAAATGAATGAATGAACAGTTCTTCATCGCCCAATGGCAAGCCGCAATCGGCTGGACCTGGACATTCACCACCCAAGCTCTCATCGTCGTGGCTGGTGGAAGTGGTGTGTTCATCTCGCTGCATGTGTTTGGGGCGGCGTGGAGAGCGAGGGGCGTGCCGGGGTGGGTGAATCCGGAGTTTGATTCTTAAGTACTTTTGGTTTATTACTAGTATATATATTCTCTTCAAAGAACTTCTCGAAGCGGGATACCTTTTTTTTTACTACAGTTACGGATCAGGTTTGGCATGTAGAGGGTGCCATTGGTTTCAATGTCCCAATGCTTTTGTAGGAATACAGCACTATCACGCAGTAGGCTATATACGGAGTAGAAAGGAGCGCACCTTCTATCTTACGTCAGAATTTGTTCAAATACTGAAGGAATTCAGCATGCACGAGTATGCATATATTTAATAATCGCTAAATACGAACGATTGCATGCAAGTACCAAGCAAAGTCACGAGTCGTCCAAAACGTCTGCTCCACGAATTTAATAACAAAACAGACCGTCTATCACGATTGCCATTGCCTGGTATCTTCCCGTTCCTACCAAACGCCGCCCGAATAAACGAAAAACATTTTGAAACGCGATACGCCGCCGCCGATGATATCAACAACGCAGGAGGGGGAAAGAAACATGCTATACATGACCGAATAGCTTCAGTCGATAAATACACGTGTGGTTGCCACCCCAGTTCGACGTGGCCCGAAAGACGACCCTGTCTACCCGAAGTTCTGGGGAGTCAATCACCGCGTCTAGTTGGAAAAGCTGCACGTGATGCGAGCCGTGGATATCGTAGGTGAATTTCCCGACTCGGTAATATGACGGTCCTAGGAGTGGATCATCGGAGTAGGCAGTCGGATCCTCGGTGGGCCATGCGGACCGGAGGGCGTTCATGATCGGCTTGTGGATTGACGCAAGCGTCCTTGCATGTCGACTGGCTCCCTTCTGAACGAGTACGTATTGAGCCCAGAGCTCCATCTCCCTGGGGGCATTTTCAGGCTTTAATGTAGCCGTCTTCGGCATATGTTCGACGGCCACTTCCTCTGGCACGATCTTTTGGCCTAGGTCAATGCCGATCTGCGACATTCCGTCCCGTGGTGTGCTGCACCAGCAATCTCCATAATCTTCCCAGGGAGCCAAAGCCGCGAGCGGCGGTGATGCAGGCCGATAATAACTACCCCTCCATAATTTGACATAGGCCCATTGTAAAGGATTGAGCTTGTGTCCGACAGTTGGGCTTGTGAGACCCGGAATAACAAGCACTCCTAGTCCAATGCTCAGAAAGTTTGTCTTTTGTTCTGTGGGAGGACCAAAATCGGTGCCTCTGCTTGGTGGCATGATTGGGGCAGGTGACGATCGGACCTCCGACTGCACCGCGTTCACGTCCCATTTGACGGTGCGCATATCCTTCGCCAATGAAGATACCTGCGCTCCAATTCGAGACATTTGATCTGTAAGGCTGCTGACCGCTAGCATATTGCTCTCATCCATCGGGATATATTGTGTGGGTCGAGAAAGGGAGGGAAGTCCGCCAAAGGCAACCAGGTAAACTGTTGCTGCTGCCAAGGCTATTCCAGCGAGTATGCGACCGACCGTAGATACGCTGGGCAACTGTGCTGATAGGCTTCCTACCCAGGACCAGGACTGACCTCTCTGAGTGATATTTTGCTGGTTGCCATCGACTGATGGTTCTCGTGATGGACTCCGCGCATATGTATCAGGAATGAGTGTCTTTGTGGGCGCGGTAAACTGTGCTGCAGGAGACTTTTCTCTGATGACCTCCGGCTCCGGTATGGGCTCCGGCATATGCTCCAGCTCTGGCATAGGCTCTGGCTCGGGCGTAGGCGTGGGCTCTGGGGAAGGCTCATGCACAGACTCGGGTTCCAACTGTGGCTCCGGCTCTGGAGAAGGCTCTATCGTGAATTCCTCAAGACTAGGTTGCAGGGAGGGCGACCTCGATTTCGTTTTTAGAAGCCTCGAGTCCGGTTCCTCTTCTTCGTGAATAGGCTCGTTGAAAGCCAGCCCGGAAAATCGACGAGGGGGTGCCTTGATGTTCTTTCCATCGGAAAGCGTCCGTGTCAGTTCATCGGAGTTGATTGCTCGTTCAACGGTGAACGAGTATAACGATGAGTTGTCCGGTAGTGGGGAGCTTCCTAACGGGGGCCCATCGTGCAATTGCGGGCCAAACCGTCCCATAGGAGACGGATACAGATTGTCGGCTGGGACGTGGGGATATCTGGGTACAGGTAGAGGCTGCGTAGGACTTGAGGCGGTAGAAAGAGTGTGTGGGATAGGAGGTGTGGGGGTGGCGGTGGATTGGTCGTTGTTGCTGTAGTTGCCCCGTATCGGCGTGGGAGACTTAGTTGCCTCGCGCAGGTTGTCGAGAAGCTGCAACTCATCCGGAGTCGGCTCCCGGCGACTTCGCCGAACCGGGGAACGACTGATAGAAGGCGACTTCTGTCGACGAGACTTGTCCTGAGTGGTTTCTTTCTCTTTTAACTGCCGATCCTTAGCATCCTCGATTCCCTTGTCGATTGCGTCGGCCATCTCGGTCAGATCCATATGAGGCTGAATCTTGAGCTCCCGTGGGAGAATTGGCGTCTCAGCAGATCCATAAGCGAACGACTGCTTGGTTGGAAGATTTGGCAGAGCCTGTGTCCTTGCTTCCGGACCCAGCTTGGACTGAAAATACGTCGAGGCACTCCCTATATCGGAGCGTGGAGTAGACCCCGCGCGCCTGGTGGCGCCGCGTCTAGTAGGCATTGGAAGTTCAATGCTGAGAATTGGCTCGATGATTTTGTTAGCTAGAGCGCATAACGTGCAGGCTTCCCCACTGAGGGGTGAGGGGAGAGAAAGTCCTATAACAGTGGGACTCAAAGCTCTCTACTCACTGTGATAAATGGAAATGATCAAGTCTCTTGCAGCCTCAGGCATGAATGGGAGGCCAGAGATGCCAAAACACGGTGATGAGATAGGAGGATTCAGCCCGAAGAGAGTGATCAGGAGTAATATTGAACAGTCAGGCTGCAATCGAGTTTGTGCTACACTATGACTGCGACCAGGATGGCCAACTTAGATGTAGCCTACACGAGGTTTGTTAGAGCTGGAGCTGAAATGAAGAACAAGTGAAACAAAGATACCTCGTCAAGTCTTTGTTTTCAAATGACCATTGAGAGAGGTCAAAGACCTTGAGGTACCCAAATGAGCTAAGGTGAGCAGAGGGTATAGACTGGCGATGGCAATCCGGGGTAATTGTCGACCTTCATGCGCGAAAGCGACACGGCGCGAAAAGACGCGGGTGGAATGCCGATCCACGGCGTCGCAGGGGCGGTGGAGGGATTCAGAAACTTGATATTTGAGATGAACTAGGTCGCGCATGTAAAATGCGCGTCGTGCAGAAATTCCTGAATGAAAGATGAAGAAGAGAGAGAATGCTGGAGCTGCAGAACAATGCTGGACGACGGGAGATGAGGCTGGCTTGCTTGTTAGACTGAATGATGATGGATGGCCGGAACCTCCACTCACTGCGGGTAATATTCGTATCTCCTGTTACCCGCTTTCAATACAGGATTGCCCAATTTGGCAGGGCGGCTCGGCGGCCTCCTTTATAGATCGCCCGCGGTTTACGATGTTATTCCCTCTCCCAACGCAATGTGTATAGAGCTTACATGACAGGATTGTTGCATTATTGCACTAGCGTTCTTTATTTCGGTCCACGTTTGGTTACAGTCCAGCCATGCCTTTATTTCTTCGCTATTTTTATGCATGTTTCATCGTGACAAAGAAAAGTACAGGTCCTCGAATGCTTCATTTACACGGCTGCCCTCCCAGGACGCCCATCCTTCTATATTGCCAAAGTAAGAATAATATACAGTCGCTGAGGCAGTCAAGCAGTCACAAATACAAAAACATGATGATGATAGTTAGCATGTACGTGGCGAGTCTTGCAGGTCGTATAGGCTTCGTTTAACAAGTCCACGCCGCGACGATACCGTCCTTGCGGCCCTCAACAAGGAATCCATCCTTGAGCCGAACCCGCTCGACCGTGGCCGGCTGCGGCCCACTGTCGTCAACGCCAACCCCGGCACCACAGTCCCAGTGGTGGCCATCTGCCTTGTCGTATACCTTGACAACGTTCTCTCCGGCTGCCGCGACAATGCGCTTGGTATCGAACATCATGCTGGTGATGGGCTTGTCGTACGCGTAGGCATCGAAGATAGATCCAGTTCGGAGATCCCAAATCTGGTTAATGTTAGCGGTGTCGTTACGTCCGTATATGAACAAACACTTACTCTGATGCTGCGGTCCTGACTACCAGTCACCAAGTGTACATCGTCGAACTGTAGGCATGTAATAGGACCGGTATGGCCCACCAAGCTCCGGTGGACTTGGCCGCTGCGAAGGTCCCACAGGCGCACCATACCGTCCGCCGTACCGCAGGCCAGCGCCGCATCGAAACATTGAACCGCGCCGACAAAGTCCGCAGAAGCGTCCGGAAGGCGTCCCGACGGGCGCCATGTCGTCTCACTTCCTAGAGTAGACGCCTGGGCCGCTGCCCACAAGACATCCAGCGTCTGCACGCAGCGCCCTTTGACCAGGTCCCACTGTCGCAACGTCTTGTCGGCAGATCCGGAAATCAGGGTATCACCCTTGAAGTGCAGGGCGGTTACTTCATCGACGTGCGCATCAAGCGAGTATACATAGCAGTCTTCCAGGGTGGTCGAGTGAGATGCCATGGAGGCGTCATCAGCTTGCGCAGATTCCTCATCGTCCTCGCGTCGGGTGACGCGATTGTCGCGAGTTGTGGTCCGGGCCCGGCTCAGATCCCAGAGCTTCACAGATGCGTCCATAGATCCAGTGGCGACAATGTTGTCCTCAATCTGTAGGCATCGAACAGATGCATTGTGTCCCTCCAGGAAGCCCACGCAGCGGCCGACGTTGAGATCCCACACCCGCACCGTATCATCCAGGGCAGCACTGATCATGGTGCCAAACGGGTAGTCGAAGTCAATAGCAGTAACCATGTCCGAGTGTGCCGGCATCTCTTTGATTTCAGAACCGGGAGCGAAGTGTTCGTGCAAAACTGGCATCGATCGTTTCCCTTGGACCATTAGTACCGGCTGCTGAACGGAGAATGGTTTGACATACTTATAGATCGCTGCTTCACGCTCTTCGGCGAAGGGATCTTCTGGTAGATAGATTCAGACATAAAGGAAGCCCCCATGGCTGGGTCTTCGGAAACAATCGAGTCATCGTTGGCCTCAGAAGACTTGGGAGTTGCGGGAGGCGGCACCTCGGCCTCTTGCTCTTCTTGGATATCCTCCAGTTTGTTCTCAATCTCGTTCACTGGTTCCATGTTAGGACGTTTCTGCTAAGTATCCAAAATTCCAGGTCACCCACGCTCATGTTCTAGATCCGCCTCCTCCATCTCAAGGCCTGCCAATCGGTCTAGCACAATCTTCCGCATGTTGTGTAGGTTCGCGATCTTATTATCTATGTCGTGTATCTCCGAGCTGCACATATTCTTGCGAACGCCCATCAGTTCCATCCGGCGGCTCAGCAAGTCCCGTTCCTTCTTCAAATCCGACGGAGCGGACGGCAAAGCGCCGTGCGTCTCCCCATCCTTCAACAGCTTCTTGCTCTTGGAGGAGCGCCGACGATGGGCGCGGCGATACTCAATGTCATCCTGCGACGCCTGGAAGCCCTGGAAGAGAGAATACGAGCTGGAGTCGTCGGGGATATTGGCGAGGAGTTCGTCCGGAAGGGAGGAGATGGCCCGCGACTGAATTTCGGTGGTTGAGAGCTTGGAGCGGACCAGATCGGTAGGGGTGGTCTGGGTGAGAGAAAAGACTTTGCGCTGGGTGTTGGGATGGCGTAATTCGCGCTGGATATCGGCCATCGCAGTGTGGTAGTGGCCGCCGCTGGAGGAGTCGGGAGCCGGTCCCATCAAATGGCCAGCAGTCGATGTGACTTTGCGCCCGAAGGCCTCGATATGACGCGACTGGAGAGGAAGAAGGTCAGTAAGAAGGGATTTTAGGCAGGAAAGGCCGCCCAAGGGCAGGTGTCAAGGCCGCAAGAGCATACCGTGATGCCGGTCCCTAAGAGACCGTCCGGCTCGACAATATCTGATAGACCGGAGGGAGACTCATCACGGCGGCGGTGTTTGTCCATGACACCGGCGGAGGAGCGAAGAGTGAGCTAAGCACAAACTCCCATCCGGGAATTAACAGATCAAGGACAAGGATGGCGGAGACAGAGGAGCTGTTGTGCCCAGTCGGCAGTTGGTCGGCTTCAGGCTGGGATTGGAAAAAGAAAGGCGGATGGAGTTGCACGCGATGAATTACCGTGTTTCGGCTGTATTTTACAGCTTGCCTCTTGCTGCGCCCGGGCTACCCTAAGTACCACGGTCACTCTTCCCTCAGTTCTGGCTGGTGTGCCTTCAATGTCGGAGAAAGCATAATTATTCCCCTGGAAAGAGACTGCTCCATTGCATATGAGTGGCTTAAGTATCCAATGTCCCTGTTCTTTGCCCCCCAACCCCTCCAGCTTTCCACCTGATGAGGCTCTCCCTGCTGCACATGACAGCATCACCAGCCACGGATCCCGCCGCGGGTTCTGTACGAAGCCGTAATGTTACCTGCGGCCAACCAGCCAGAATCATGAATCACCATCCAACATTATGGGTTGCAGATGATTGCTGAGCCCAGCATTCCATGACAGTCCGGATGTCGTGAGACTTACTTGCTTTTTTTCCTAGGCTCAGCAATTGGTCTCCCTTGAAACATCACCCAGTCTGTGCCGATCAGCAAACCGTTAGCGCTGATTCCCCAGCCTACTTAAGTTGCTCTATGATCTCCCCGAAAGCGGAGCGTATTCATCTCGCTTTCCCAGTCCCTCCATCTACTTCTACGCTCGCTGCACTTTTGCCCTCTACGCACCCTACAGCTTCGTCTCAATCCTCAACCAGCCTCGCCATGGATACAGCTATTGATCTGTCCGATGCCTCCAAGGCATTGGACCTCGCCAACATCCGCTTCCAGCTAATGTAAGTTCCTTCGGAGGGATTTCGTTAGTTAGTTCGCCTACTCTAGATCGACCGAAGATCGGGGACCAACTCGCATACAATGATTCACATCCCTGCGCGCAAACCTCAACCCCGCATCCCCTCCATTACTGCCAGAGTTTCAACATACTTGTCCACCAACACAGATACCAAAACTGAGAAAACTATGTCAGTCGCTAATCATGCTTCGATACAATTAGCCGTCTTGAAGACACAATCACCTTCCACCTGATTGAACGGGCGCAGTTCCCTCTCAACAAGCCCGTCTACCTACCCGGCGGGGTAAAAATCCCTGGCACCGACCTCAGTCTTCTCGACTACTTCCTTCGCGAACGAGAACGTCTGGAGTCCCGTGTTCGTCGGTACCAGTCTCCCGATGAATACCCTTTCTTCCCCGACGCGCTGGAAGAGCCCATCCTCGCCCCCATCCAGTACCCCAAGATCCTGCATGACAACGATGTCAACGTCAATAGCATCCTGAAACAGCGCTACATCGAGGATATCCTTCCCGCTGTGTGCGCGCAGTTCGGGCGCGAAGATCGCGGCGAGACACAGGAGAACTACGGATCCGCGGCGACATGCGATGTGCATTGCTTGCAGGCGCTGTCGCGCAGAATCCACTTCGGGAAGTTCGTCGCGGAGGCTAAGTTCCAGCAAGAGACCGAGCGCTTTGTTAAGCTGATTAAGGCGAATGATCGGAAGGGCATTGATGAGGCTATTACCAAACCTGAGGTAGAGCTGAAGGTGTTGGAGCGGTTGGCGCTCAAGGCGAAGACGTATGGTACCGATCCGGGTTTCCAACCTGAGAATGGACCTAAGATCAATGTTGATGCTGTGGTGGCCATGTACAAGGTGAGTTAACTCATCTCTCGGTTTATGATCAGGAATATGCTGACGTGCGTAGGAATATGTCATCCCGCTCACCAAGGTCGTCGAGGTAGACTACCTCATGCAGCGACTCAAGGGCACGCAATGGGAGTAATGTAACACCACCTAGAAGCTCCCGTTCTGCCATTATATACACGGAATATTACACTAAACGCCGTGACGAAACGTCTATAGAAATAACCAAGATGGAATAATAGAAACGGACAGATGACCAAAGAACAAACCAACTTTTTGGGTGTCTATAACATATAATCATCGTAATCACAAGCAAATTATATCTATGGCTTGAAGTACTCCGCCATATCCTTAACCGCCCCATCCAACTTACTCGCCTCCAACAAAATGAGGCTCCCCTTCGTCACGATACCCAGATCCTGGAACGCGCGCTTCGAATCCGACAACCCCTCCTCAGCCTTATGCGTGTACTCCACAGGCCCAACACACACAGCATGTCTTTCCAGAACCTCATCCTCAGGATGGAAGAAGAACCGCTCGGCCTTCTCCCCACCCGCAGCCTTCTTCTTCTTCTTTTGCGGCCGCGACTCCTCCGCATCTAGCTTCGACTCCACCTCCTCGTACGTCTTCGACACAACCAAGTAATGCGTGAAGCTGTACGGCTCTTTATCCTTGATCGCCCAATCGATCTCCTCTTGCAACATCGTGTACATGGGCGGTACGACCTCCGCGGGCATGTTGATAAGACGTTCTGTCAGGATCAGGCCAATGGGCGGGATGGGGGTTTGGGAGAGGAGCTGTGCCAAGGGCGCGAGTGTCGGTGTGGCGTTGGCTTTGCGCTGGAGGTAGGCTGTGAGGTCTTTGATGACGGGTTTATCCTGAATGCTTTCGTTAGACTCCCCTCCTTCGTGTTCCTTATGTCGAGGCGGGGCAGAGACGCACCTTATGTTCCTGAAGATTCAGCACAGTCAAGAACGCATATGGATCCGACTCATTCCCATCAACTTTGACAGTCGAACCAAGCAGAGGTTGCGAGAGGATCAAATCGGCCAGAGCGGACATGTCGAAGATCTGGGCGTCGGTGTCGAAGAGCTGACGGAGGAGGTTCTTCAGACCGTGGAAATCGACGGCCGGTTGAGGGTCGAACCATTCGAAGTCAACGTTGACCATGTCCATGTCCTGATTTAGTACTTTTGTCAATATTTATATCGAGTTGTTGCTATTGCTTGGCTGGGTTTGTATATGCTGTTGGAGGGGGTATTGGTTCGTATGTACCTCATCGGAGTCGTCGCCGTCGACGCGGGGATCCGTCCCCGACATCTCGACATCATTGTCTTTGAGTTCCTTGCGCTTGACCATTGTGTATGTTGAGAGTATATGTGTGGCGTGGGTTTGAGGGGGTTGTGCTGGGAGGAGTTAAAGTGGGATTTCCGTTCGCGGAGGTTCGTCGGGCGGCGCGGCCGACAAAAGTTGATCTTCCGCTAACCGCTTTTGATTATCGATAGCTTATCGATAGCGCTATACCAGTAGTGCAATCAACCTTTATTGAATTTATCCCATATTCATACTACTCTGAAGAGAGCTGTGTAGACACTTCACTGACTAAAGAATATTCCCTAAAGTGCCCTATCATTACTCAATGCCGCATACAGGAAGTATTCAATAGGCCAACAAGTGCACATTAGAGGGAATAATACTAATGAATACTGCAATGTAGACAGGCACTTCACCTACCCTTGCCTACTATATAAATTCGGCTTGCGACCCTGCTTGATCTTTCTGATCTTCCCAACTCCAACAATACTATCATCGAGAGAACAATCTATATATAATCTAAAATTATATCAATGCTTTTATGATATATAGTGTAACGAATAATTATTACAGCTACTACCACTAAAAAGGCAGTTGCTTATGGGCAACCATGGCAAACATATCCGAATTAATATACAATATATAATATACCAATGGATCAAAGTCCACATGCCATTAGAAACTTCTCCACAATTACAACAGTGGACTGCAGAACAAACGCAGCTTGATAAATCTAGAACCTGCAAGCGAAACAGCGATGTTGGACATCCCGTACCGAAGGGTAGCATAAACGACATATTCAATATGGACAAATATTGTCATTGTATTTGCAAGCTATCGAGAAATATTAGACATTGCAGATGGCCCTGATCTTATCTTCAAACTGAAAAGATCCAGATCATGGATATAGATACCGCACATAGCTATAGTAGCCATTCAGCGAAGCAATCCAGACGACATGGTGTGACCTATTATGAGGGTTTTAAATACATCAAAAGGACATTCTTGGCTCAGCCATTTCGAAAACAGAGAAAACCTTGACGATAGCAAGCAATCGCCGATACTAACGCAATTAGTATTATCTAACTATTAAGGGCATTTCAGCCTAGGCTGGAAGGACCTGCGAGACTTACTAATATACTATTTTCAGTACACCCCCCCCCCCCCCAAAAAAAAAAACAGGAAGAAAAAGAGAAAGAGCTCTCACAAAACAGAAGGAGATACTTCTGTACTTTCTTTGACACAGATACGTGAGTAATTAGTGCAAGATGGCCAGCTGTCGACAGAGGTTGCAGCTGCCACCATTATTGATCCCTTGATAGAAAGGGCCGAAAAGTTCTCGAGCGAGTACGAATCCGCGAGCAAAAGCGAGCGGTTAGTACTCTGCATCGAGTTTTTCAAATCAGTCGACTGGTTTAATCATATCAATAATGGGGCAAGCGCAATCACTGTTTCGACAATGGCTAGGAAGGCAGAGTTCCTAAGATACTGTCAAAACAATAACATCCCCGAATGGACATAAGTGCAGATACGTGCCAAGAGTTTCTACGATACAGCAAGGGTTGCAGCAAACAATTGGAGGATGATCGAGGGCAGGGTAGGGAAAGTTTTGTAAACAGATCCAATGGGGCCTCTGTCTTGATCTAACAAAAGGACCTGAGCTCAAGGTTGATAAATACCTCACCAATGGAACACCAGAAGGCAGACGGAGATCATCTGATATTTTACTTAGAACACCGTTAAAATATCCTGAGCGCAGCTAAGGTGCGTACTGACAAATCTATGGCGGTGTTTTTTAACCGCTTCCATAAACTGATAAGACGCGGTAAAGACTACCGTGATTTTCGGAGGGAGCCATCCTTGGAGTTGGTTTGAAGGATCAAAAATCCCCGATAATTACGAATAATCTTCTCAATGTTCTAGTTTTTTTTTTTTTTTTTATTTCCTTTAGGAAAGTCATGGAGAAAAAGTCTGGATTGAAGTGATCTAGAAAGCAGCAGTCATTCTGTCATATGGCGCTATTATCCAAGATAATCCTGGATGATCATATTGGAGTTGTGACTGTCTTCACGGAACTCTATTCATCTCTCGAAAGGTTGTTTTCTTCTGACCCTGGTCAAGAAATAAAAATTAATATAGTATGTATTTAATCTATGACATTTATGAAGAAGATATAATTGAGAATGCTGTCGTTGTAACATTTCAGATGCACATAAGTTCGATACTACTAATTAGATGTTCACTATTAAGGGTATTCCTAGCAAAGTCCCGGTAAGAAGTATAGAAACTCCATTTAAACGTGTCATCGAGCACGTTGCTGAGAAAGGCATCCATCATCAGAGACAGGAGTACGCCACGTAGTAGGTAGTGCAGTGAACACGTCAAAAGAAATAAAGATCTCGAGTTTCGGATCGTCCAGTGCCATAGACGTACGGTAATGGGGTCGACTGAAAATGGTCAGCTAGTTGGGTAGCAATCCTACTTCCGAACAAGCACAATTAATCTACTTGAAGTCAAGATGGAAGTGATACATTAAATGCAGCTAAACCTCCGGTGCTCCTATGGACCCATTACAATTGGATGAACCTCCAGCCGTGCTCTTAGTAAGTTTCTAACCCCTCATTTCTTCCTTCAGGTTTTGAAGCTGAATTGCGGTTGGGACCCGTCTCTCAGCCTGCAACAAAAAGCATTTTGATATTAACTGGATGGGGGGAAAAAGTATATAAAAAGCAACTTGTATAGACAAGCATAGCCTTCTCCGTAACCACTCATTACCAGATTCTTCAATTCCCAACCTTTTCGTTACCTGGACTTCGGCATCCGACCTACGTCTAGACATAATGTGCTACTCAATTCCTCTTGCAGCTGAGATTTGGAAGACTAATCCGTTATATAAATCACGGTTCGAACCGCGAATCCACAGAGACGCAATCAAAGCAGACATTGCCTCCGTTCAGTGTCAAAGAGATTTATTTGGGATTGACAGTATAGGTAAAAAATATGGAAACATCAATCCAAAAGTAGGTAATTGCGTTGCTGTGTGTGCACCTGATTCTCTACCCGATAGACTTGTTCTTCTCGCCTATCTCTGTGAGTTTGCATTCGTCTCGGACGGTATGTTCCTCACCTCGATTTGTTTGCAGTTTTTGGAAGGGGATCTGATGTTTTTGGCAGGCCTTACGGACAACGTTCAAGACCTGAATTCGGTAAGTTAAGCTGATTATATCAAGAACGGATAATATAATAACGATCACAGCTTGTTCAAGAACAGGAAAATCTGATGCAAGCGCTCAGCTCGAATGGAGACGTGTACGCAAGAGGCTGTTCTGCGCAAGCCTGTCGAAAAGCACAGGTTCAATCCAAGATAGCAGCCGAGTTCGTTCGTTTGGACCCTGTCTCCTGGGAATGGGTTCTTGGTATTTGGAAAAAGGCAACAAAAGCAACACATACAGTCAGATCTCGAGAGTACCACAGTCTGGAGGAGTACTTGTCCTTTCGAGTGTCGGATGCATACGCCGAGTAAGCACAGAGTTAAACCCCCCCGGGGGATGTCTTCGATACTAATCATCTCAAGATGGGCATTGGCTCTGTTTAGCTGGGCGCAAGACATTCATCTAACCGATGATGAAGAGCGTATGATTGATCCTATACGTCACCACGTATATGCGGCAATGACGTTGACAAATGACTATTTCTCCTGGCCCAAGGAATACAAAGCCCATATGGAAGATCAGGAAATTCCTCTGATCAATGCTGTTCACGTCGTGATGCAATGTCAGTCTTGCTCGGAGGAGACAGCAAAGGAAGTCGTTAAAGCTGAGATTCGTCGACACGAAACACTTGTTTCTCAGTTCGATGAAAAGTACGCGGGGTCGCCTCAGGCATTATTGGGTGTTATCAAATGGCTTCGTATGTGTGAAACAGCCCTTGCTGGTAATTACATTTGGAGTTCGCAGGCACCACGCTACTTTGACGTCGAGTCAAATCCATATAAGGACCACCTCGCTACCTTGACGGGGGAGTCTGTGTGAAGGTCATCGGATGTCATGCCAGCCACTATACTCCATCTACCACAGTAGTAATATATAACCCCCTCTAAATCTATCCCAACCCATAAACTATATACAACCAACCCTCAACCCCCCTTTCCCTCAAACATCCCCCTCCACCTCCTCCACACCAGGCACCTTATCCAACACCCTCCCATAAAACCCCGCAACATGCTTAACGCCCTCACACAAAACCCTCACATCCTCCAAACTGACCCCCAAGCGTCTCGTGCCCCTAATATGCCAATGGGTCTCAATCCTCAAATTCTGACTCATAATCGCTGGCAACACCACCAACTGGGTATCCAAATCATCCAACACCCCGCGATCACTCAAAAACAACCCGTAGGTAATCTCCTTCGACAACCAGGCGAAATCCTTATGCGCCGCAAACAAATCCAACGTGCCCGATGTATTCCGCGCATACAGCTTCTCCAACCACGCCACGCCGCGCTCGTGGTTCGCCTCGTCGCATTGCCAGCCCTCCCGGGTGAACGTGTAGTCTTTGTCTTCGGGTGCTTCGAGCTTGCTGATGGCAAGAATGGCTTCGATGGGTTTGCACACTCCGACTATTATCACGCTTTTGATGAGGGCTTCGCGGATGCGCCGGATCAGGTGTTGGCGGGATGATGGGGTCGAGTACTCGGGTTTGGAGGTTAGGTAGAGGTAGAGTTGGTCGGCGCGTTCGGGGTCCGGGTTTGCGACGAGGGTGGAGATGGCGAGGATGTACCATTTGTCGTGGGGGAGGGTGGTGGTCTGGAATTGGAATTCCAGGGTTTGGAAGAGTTGGGCGTATTGGGGGTCGAGAGTGGTGGTTGTGGCCATTTTGGGGGTGGTGTTGGTGGTGGTGATACCTCGGATGGGAGTAGTAGCTGTAGTGGGAATGTGATGTGTGAGAGGGGGAGAAGTAGATGGTGTTGATATCAATGATGATCGGACCGGCGTGGATCGGGGCGGGGAGAGGAGGGGTAGTATGGAGGAGACACTGGTGCCGAATTGCCGTCTACTAGTAGTCAATTGCAGACTACGAGATGCATACAGTAGACGCGAAGGGTTGCGGGCCATTATGTCCCGTTGTAGATGGCATTAATCCTTAATCGTGAAGGTGAGTCGCGTTTGTATCTGTTTATTTCCCCATGTTAGCCGGAAATGGAACTAATCGGCCGATATCGGTTATGTAAGGATGCATAGCTTGAGTTCACCACCATTAGTTATTCAGTCAGGTACAACCGATTCCCCATCTGACTTGCTACACCCCAAGACTTCACCGAAATGCAACACCAGAACGGACCCAACTACATCATCGAAGAAGAATATGATGAGGACTTGTTCCAGCCAAGGGACAAAGCCATGCCCAGCTTTGGCTGTGACCCACACAGTCCATGGGTACTATGATCTCAGCGACTGCCATATGACATCACAACTATCACCCAGATTTCTTCTCCCCCAACCCTGACTCTATATAAACGCTGTTCTTCGTCCTCATTTAAATGTAACTCTACTACAACAACAACAACAATTAACAGACTCTCAACGAATCTATCTCCCTTTCACAGAAATCAACCCAACTCCCTATTACAAACATACACAATGTCTTCCGGAGCAGGCCAATCCAGCGTCGGCAGCCGCACCCTCTACGAAGCCGGTGACCAGCGCAACGTGCCCCAGTCTGAGATCAACGAGCAGAACCGCTACGCAGAGGGTCAGAAGAACAGCCACAAGAACCTTGATTCGAGTATGCATGCTCCTTCCTTCTTTGTTGCCCCTTCTATCCTCCAATCACTCGGGGAGACAATACTAACGAGAATCCCAACAGAGGACCAGCGCTCCATCGGCAACAAGCTTGCCTCGCAAGAAAGCAAGCCCGAGAGCGACCACCACCACAACTTTGTCCAGAACCCTGAGGCTGAGCTCAGCAAGCAGGATCCTACTAAGCCGGTATGTTTATATATACCCTCTTACACAGTTGTTTGTTGATTTGATGATGGGCATGATGGTTAACTATTTTTATCTGCAGGCCAAGGTGCACGGTAACAAGCCCTCCAAGGGTGCTGAGATCGATGCCGAGTTGCAGGCTGAGGATGAGCAGCGCTTGCGTGAGAAGGGTATCAAGAAATAAATGATGTAATGTTGGAGACGGAAGGAAGGATGGATGGAAAAGCTATATACTATATCCTTTTTGAATGACTGCATGAATGGCTGACGCCTGGGGCGATAGCATATCACTATTATTCAATTTACAATGATCCTATTTCTAATCTTTTCCACGTAGATTTGTTAGAGGATGTAGTATGTAATAGCATGTGTGTTGAATCTTGTTACAAAGACTGGAATATACTTCGATACTTTCGTTGCGGAGCGCCAGGGTATCAACAAACAGAGAGTTGGGATGCCAAATAAGTATGGCATCAACCAATATTATACACCTAATGGTATGAATATGTAACCAGAAAAAGAACAGAAGAATATATACAATACTGCTTGCTGATAAGCAACCGTGTCGATCATAAACAGCATGGCGTAACTGGTTACCCAGTGATGTCTCAAGGCCAGCATCGCAGTACAATGCGGCCAATTCAGCTTTCGTCAGTGAACTTGGGGTCGTCATCATGCGGCTTGGCGAACACATTCGCCCAGTAGCTCTCTACCCGGTCACAGATTTCATCCTTCCTCTCCCATGTCCGGAAGCTGATGGCGGGGTCGCAACTGATGTTTTTGATCTCCTCCCAATACGCTTTCTCGACGTCGTATCCAAATCGCTGGACAGTAGACTCTGCCGCCAGCCATGCCCGTCCGTCTGTGCCATCGGGGCGGAGCGTTGGCGTGGTCTCCCATTTCATGCCGAATACTTTTTCACCAGGATTGAACTTGGGGTAGTTGGCGTGGATGAAGAAAGCATGGGGGGCTTTCGCCACAGACTCATCTTTCACGCGCCATTTATTCGCACTGGTCAACGCATAATCCTCGGCCGGGTCGGTCTGCACCATCGCAGAGCCCGCAATACCGCCCGGCTTCGTGTGACCGACTGCCTGAACCCGCTCGCTCACAGCGTAGAAAGGCTCTCCGACGGCGGTGGCAGCATGAAGGAAGGTCTCCTTATCGCCTTCGCCGGGTGCGCCTTGCGATAATAGCCGGAAATAATGTGACGGACCGTAGTAGTTGTAATAAGCAGCGAGGAGCAAGGTCAACTGATGAGTCTTCTTCGATACCAGAAAGACGCCCGCTTCCGATGACGCGCGCTCCGACAGCGCTGGCATTTCCTGCCGCGAGATTTTGAAGTACAGCGGAGACGCCGAGGAGATCCAAAAGTCCGGCCAGGTGACCAACCCCTTGGAGCTGAATGGTTCCGACTCAAGCAAAACTTCAGGCTTGTGGAGCGGAAAACAGTCTGCGTCCATCCAGATAACCTCTTCAAACGAGGAGAATAGAACTGCGAAGATTTTGAGCTGGTAATGCTCAATGGCTCCCTTGCCAACGATATCCGAGAGAACAAGACAGCGCGCACCCAGATCCGGTAGGATCTCGTCGCAAATTTGTTTTTCATATTCACTTTTATCCTTCATATACACCTCCACCGGCAGCGTTGACCCCAGTCGTCGAAGCATTCGTAGAGAAGACAAGAAAACTGGAAAATAGGAAGCCCCCGCTGTGGACACTATGCCACGCGTGCCCGGAGTATGTACTGGCCGCAGCCGTTCAGACTTACGGCACTCCTCAATATATCCCGCATGAGCCTCTTCCATCGCTTGTAAATCGCCATCCTCGATTATGGTCAGATCGGGTCGCGAATCGGTTGTCGTAGCATTGAAGTGAACTGCGCTTACGTCCGCCAGGCGCTTTGGCGTAGGAGTATTTGGGGCATGTCCTTGCAATATCGGGTTCAAGACCTTCCAAAAGGCATTTTGACGTTCGGCGAGAGGGACCTCGAAGGCGGTGCTAGGGACTACTGAGGCTGGAGGCGGGGCCCAATAGATGTACACGGTGCAAATGAGTAGCAGCGCACCCGTGGCCGAGATTATCGTCTTCAATTTACCTGGTCGAAGAACCGGCATGACTATGTTCGCTGCCGGGAGGCAGAGCTAGGGGTATGGAGGTATAGCTTTGGAGGTTTGAGGCAAATCTACCAGCTCGCTGTGTATGGAGGGAGTGCACTTCGGCGGTTGGCCGGCAGGGTGGGCAATTTCAAGTAAAGTCAGAGAAGATCGCTTTAGCAATCCATCAACATGGCTGGCAAGCTCGGTCGAGTCCAGGTTCAGCGGGAGGCGAATTCTGGTTCACGGGGGGATACGAATGGCGGTGGAGGAGCCGCGGTAGTCAAGATAAGACACAATCAAGCACTGTTGTGTTGGCAGGGTCTGGAAACGCTAGAAAATCGCAAAGTTTTGGCCATGAAAGTTTCCAGCGGCCACGAAGGCTTGTCCAACGTGGCTCAGCAGGCAGTGTTGGGGAGGCGATGGAGGCACCGTGGATGCTTTTTCCAGCAGGCGGTGGCAGAACGCGCACTTACGTTGCCCGCGGCTATTAATAACGCGGTGCATGCATAATTCAGTATGCCGTGGCTCCGGTTGGCTTCCCACGATCTTCATCCGGTGGCAATCCTAATATACCAAGTGCGAGGGAGTTTCCTATTCCATCCTCGTGGTCGGAGTCATCCCGAGTGATCCATTAGGGGTTCCAAGGCACCAAGCCCCGACCCGTAGCAATGGAAAAGGGGAGGTGAAGACTGAGGACTGCATGTGGTCCTTCCTCCTCCGCGGAAGGGCCAGTTCCACCGAACCGACAGAGTGGAAAGTGGAAGGGAAAGTTCACCAGTGGATCCCATTAGCTTGGTCTACCGAAACCTTAAGAAGTTAAGGGGAATCTGGAATCTTGGATCGACTGGAGGGGAGACTTGGAGAAGAAGGGAGAGGAATGGATGAAGAATGAGAATGCCCTCGCATCGAGGAGAGTTGATCGTTAGGTAGGGTTGGTAGTTGGTAGTAGGAAGTTGAGTTGCTGGTCGAGTTTTGTTACATTATGAACTTGAACAATGCACACCTCCCGCTAGTCCTGTTCCGGCCATAGATTTGGGGGCAGCCAAGCCCTTCTTCCTCCTGCATTTTTGAGTGCTGCCATGTTGAACAACCAACTTCATCTGTGCACCCAGTTAATCCTGCACCGGCTATGAACTGTGCCATCTTCTCTGGGTCCATCTGAAACGGTGGCTCAATTTCGCCGACACTCGGCCGCCATCAAGTAAGATCGCTTCAAAATGCGGGTTCGAAAGACACTCGCCACGCACCGGTTGGCTGCTGAGCCTCGACTACTCGGCGCTAACGAGTATATACTGGCTTAATCTCCGGCACTGCTCTCCTAACGGCGGGTGATGCCGCAACGATCGTCGCTTATCATCATCTCCAAATCCGCTTTCTTTCTCCTGCGCGAACTAGATCGATTCCCGATGTGATTTGATTATAATCGACCGTAAGCGTGGCCCCCCCTCCCTCTCCGACGTTAGCTCTTCTTTTCTTGCTTTTTCCTGACCTGTTCATCCCGACGACTAGATACATTACCTTCCACCCCCCAACATCGTGTTGGCCCTGCTTTCGCCTGGCCTATTCTAACACACTAGCTAGCCTGCTTACTGCCGCCGTGTCAACTCCTCGCACCACTTATGGGACCCCGCACTCCGGGTTATCTCCACATTGCTTGCCTGGGCGAGTTAGTATCTGCACCCTAGCAGTTGGCCAACCTCTGCGTCGGATCCGGCTATGGAATCTACGTCGAAGCCTCGAATCCGCAAAGCTCCGCCGGTCTCCGCCCCAGCTCCCCGGAAAAGGCGTAGGAGGACGGTCATAAGCCAAGCGGCTGATGATTGCTTTACTTGCGCCCGACAGGGTACTCCCTGCGACCGGCGTCGCCCATATTGTTCCCAGTGCCTGGACAGCGCCCGCAATTGCGCGGGGTACAAGACAGCGTTGACATGGGGCGTAGGAGTTGCCAGTCGAGGAAAGCTTCGAGGGCTGTCCCTCCCCGTGACCGGGGCACAGCCTGCGGTCGCACCTCCGAAGTTTTCCCGCGTGACAGGGCCACGGACAGCGTCGAAATCCCAACCGGCTCTTGACACAGCCGCAGAAAAGCGACGACATGACAAACAGCGTTCTTCAGGCACTGGGCTTGCCGAGCATGGATCTGTCTCGGTTCCAACTGCTTCACAACGCCGGGCGTGCTCACCGGAGTACTATACGGTGGATTCCCATGCTTCGCCAAATTTCTATAATTCTTATTCCTCACGTGCGACAAAGACCGATTCTCCGAGACAGTGCCATGCCCCATTGATCTCAAATCCTGATCCGTCAAGGACCTGGATGGGACCAGAACAAACACCAATACCAATACAGTGTCCGTGGCCAGCTCAGGCTCCGAAACAGAAAGATAATGCTTCAGGTGAACAAATGGAAGAAACCTGTTATGACGAGGTTTCACCACGTATAAGTGCTTGCCAGCCGCCATCATTATCTCAGCAGCTGCTGGCACGTTCCGTGGGACGTACACCTCGACTCCGATACCTAATCAGTTATTATGCCGAAGTCATTGCTCCGATGATTGTGGCATTTGATAGTCCAACCAATCCATTTCGAACGTATGTTCTTCGACTGGCCCAGGAAAGCACATCGCTCCAAGAGGCCATCGCTACATTGGCCAGCTGTAATCTGCGACAGCGACGCGAACGAGGAATGAGGGCGACGGAGCGAACTTTGCCGGGGCGCATGTCGTCCTTGGCCCACCAAGCCTTGACCGATGGAGCATTACAGGACCGGGCTGGTATCAGTATGCCTGAAGAATATGCCCAGGAAGAGCAGTATCATCGAGGCATGGCGGTCTCTGCTTTGAATCGGGAATTGGCCGACCCGCATCAGAGACTTTCTGACTCTGTCCTGGCAACCTTACTCATCCTCTGTCTATTCCATGGGTGTGATACTGGGGTCGCTCAATTCAAGACGCAGTTTGCGGGGGTTACAAAATTGTTGGCCATCCGACTGTGCAACTCACCTTGCATGTCGGATGAGCTGAAGTGGTTTGTTCGGATGTTCACATGGATTGACACGATGACCGCCACCACCAATGACCGCGAGGTACAGCTTCGCGGTGCTTGCCTGGATATCACCGCCGCCTCGGACGGCGAATGGGGACTGGAAAATCTGGCGGGATGTGATGCCGGACTTTTCAGAATCGTAGCGCAGCTAGGTCGTTTGAACCTTTTGAGCCAAAATCAAGAAGTCCGCACATCGACGCCACCAGACATCCATATGCCATCCACTACTCTCCCGCCCTCGATGGCGTTCTTCCCATCGAACATTCCAGCCACCTCGTCCGGTGCTTTTGCATTTTCATTGCCGCCGCCGCCGCCTGGTGGTCGCAACGGAGCACAGCTGTCACCGGCGTTCTGGGCGGAATGGTATTCTCTCCGACAGAAGCTTGAGTCCTGGCGATTTGTCCCCCACCGATCGCAATCGGGATCGCCTCTCTTTACATCCAGCCACGCCTACATCTCGCCCCCTTCATCACCGACAGACCAGCCGGTGGTCGCAACTCACAATCTGAAGGACGTCATACACATCTCTGAGTCATTCCGTCATGCAGCGATCTTGTACAGTGAACGACTCGCCTATCCAGACCTACCGTCCGATCACCCTCGTATCCAAAACATTGTGCAACACATAATGAGTCACATTATGACTGTCCAGTCTGACGCGTATCTCCTGTGGCCACTATTCATCACCGGGTCTGAGTGCGTGCGTGCCGATCATCGCGCCATTATCCGCCAACGGTGCAAAGATCTATCCAGAGACTCTGGCTTCTTCAACAACCTCTCCTGCTTGCAGCTGCTGGAGAAGATCTGGGCAGAGAACCCTGCTGCGGATGGACTTCCTGCTGTCTCATCCCTTGATTTCGGCTTGCAGGCAGCCGCCAACGGGTCCGTGAGCGAGGTTACATTTCTCCCGCCTGGAAGCTGGGCCTCCTCCCAGCATGAGGCTTTCATGTCTCCGACACTGCCCTCTGTCTCTCGGAAGCAGGGATTCCGCTGGCACGAGGCGATGCAAACCAAACGCGCGGAGGACGAATATATGACTGTATGACGTGACCAGACGGATACGTGCATCAAAGAGACGATCCAGCCTCAATTGCCAGACACCGATCATGAGCACCAATAACACAATATAGAGGTAATCATATTAGCGAAATATAATGAACAGTAATGCAATATCCTCCTCCTCC
Source organism: Aspergillus piperis CBS 112811 (assembly GCF_003184755.1). Classification (NCBI taxonomy): domain Eukaryota; kingdom Fungi; phylum Ascomycota; class Eurotiomycetes; order Eurotiales; family Aspergillaceae; genus Aspergillus; species Aspergillus piperis. Next base: position 724,410 of record NW_020291603.1, read on the forward strand.
CCACTACGTACACACAATATGGTGCACACTGCACACTGCACACAGTATCTATCGCAACCTGACCCTTCGGGCCACAACATCCACCGCCAGCCAGCAAGCCCCCCACCACCACCGGACCCATCGCACTAGATCCGTTCCCACTTTCCACAGAATCCGCTCAATACGTAGCAACAAGATTAGGTATCTAGCCTACTGCGTAAAATTCTCCGTAAACCTACTGTCACCTGTCAGACTCAGAAGATTGTTGATACGATACGTCTACTCCGATCTGACGGTCCCTCCAGCAACCCCAGCCTAACATACCCACCCAAACAAACCCACAAAGTTAAGTAAGTAAGTACTTACGGGCAACCGGGCATCTCCCGAGCAGCGAGCGCAAGTACTTCGGAAATTTTTGAGTTGGATTTGAGTTTCGGGTCCTGCGTGTCAGATGCTCATTTGTTGGGTGGGAGGCAGACTCTGTTTCTTTGTGTGGGAGAGGTGGACACTCGGTACTCTGTTGTGCTAGCACTGCTGCTGTGGTGATGGGTGAGTGCCTAAATCTTAGGAGGTGAGAGGGGAGGGGTTCTTGTGAGTTTTGATTGTGTTGGGTTTGGTTATGAGGGTATACTGTGCCGTGCTGCGCCAATATACTATTTACTATTGTTTAGTATGTAGGCTAGGCTACAGTATCGGTTAGTATGTATGTTGGTTAATGCACAGCAGTGGCAGTGGCAGTGGCAGTGACGGCTTATACTATTCAATGTATAGTACTGTGCTTATAATAGTGATGTACATGCACATAGCCATACTCCAGGTAACTAGTCAACTAGTTAACTAGTTATTTAGTTATAGTTACTACATGCTTCTTAGATAATACCTCAGTCAGATTTCGTCATCCCACCACCATCACCGGAGACATGGAAGATAGGGCGCATCGCTGAGCGTGACGAGCCTTGCCTTGCCTTGCCTTGTCTAGCCTTGCATTGCCCCGACTCCACGAGACAAGAACAGATGCGACGTGATCGATCGGACCCAGACCAATCTATTCTAAGAGATAGATAGATAGATAGATAGATACTACTACGGTTGTAGTGTAGATGAGGGGTTGACTCCCGTCCTTACTTACATCACTTCCCACTGAACTAGTACACAAGTAGTAATGCACCTATTATACCCTTAGTAGGGTCAGTCATCTGCCCCCCGGAAATCCAGAGGCGGGGGGGTGATGGATGATGGATGATGCCAATGTGATAGTGATGAGATGAGATTCATCAACTTCGGCGGCTATTCGGGGGGGTCTTATCCCCTACGTCTTCCCGTGTGGCGGGGGGGGGGGATTTACTACGCCGGGGAGTGTAAGAACAAGGGTGTGGTTGGGGTTGGGTTAGGTTGGCGGTTAATTGTAGTGTACTCCGTACATGGTAGTAGAGTAGGTTGATGTAGAGATTAAAAAGAGGGGTAGAGAGAGGGGGGATGACATGGGGTTACTACCGATGTATCTATCTATTGAACTTGGTGGTGGTGGTGGTGGAGGTGGGGGTATGGTATGTACATACATGATTTTCTTAGTGGTATTTATGAGATGGGGAGAGGGTTGGGTGGATTGGAGTGGGTACAGCGTGTTACTACTACTTGTTGTCTGTCTATCTGGTTACTTGGTGTTGGTGGTATGTGGGCGGTGGGGAGGATATGGAGGACTTGGATGTGATAATCTTGTTAATGATATGGTATTCATTATATTTTTGGCGTCTTGACGTTAGGTGTGGTATGGGAAGTATTGGTGCGGATTGTTGGTTTTGTGTTGGTACGGGCGACTTGAGCGTAGGTGACAGATAAGTATATGTGGCACCAAGAGATGTCGGTCTCTGTAGACTAACGAGCATATACAATAAACATATCACACTTTCTACTAATCTAAATGCTCTATCGAGCTCGAAACCATACGTAGCTGTTTAAACATATGAAACAGCATCTTAATAGCTTAACCCTAACACACTACAAAACAATGAAACATCTATTGGCCATCATCCAACACTACTTTGATATAGCGTAGTATATTCCACGTGCATCCCTAGCATATTGACGTAACCCATCTGCCAAGCACACAATACATCCATGAACCTGGTGTCTAGAGCCAAACGCAAAACATTTCCTGCAGCGGTTACACTCATCCCAAGTACGTAGTACAACCACAGTGCGTAATCCTTACACAGTACTTACTACGAGTAGTACTCCCTACCTAACCTAACCAACACGATCAACGATCCTCCACACCTGCGGAAGCGGAAACCTGCAGACGTGTCGGGCTTTGTTGACCTTCGGCTCCCAAGCGGCGGGCGGCATCTTGTTATGTTAACTGGTATACGAAGTATTGATAGGCTAGCTCACACGCGCTCGGAATTTTATAATCAAACCATGTGGGAACGAGGAATGCTAAAGTACTAGTGTAATTTGTTTTGGTATGATCCTTCGAAACGCATGCACGCATGGATGGATGGATACCAGATAAGGCATCAATCCAACATTGGAGGTGCAGTATACGGAGTAAATCGATTAGTTCGCCAATCACTCCTGACTAGGGCTCAGGGCAAGGGCTGAGTCAGGCGCACACATTCACGACTAAAGTCACAGGGCACAGGTCTTAAATTCTAATCCAACGGGTATTGTGTGAAAGGATGGGCGGAAATGAGACTCAAATTCCGGCCGCGCGATCGGCATGCGGCTGGGGAGGTCTAGGATATGCAGGGGCTTAGTTGCTTGTGCTGAGGTTGCTTATTTTCTAGGCAGGGAGGGAGGGAGAGGGTGTGTGCCATTTGGGAGAAAGTTGTTGGAAATGAATTAGATAGATTGGTTTGTGGTTGAAGTTAGGTTGCTATTTACTTGTTGTGTTGTGTTGCTGTTGTGAGATAGATTAATGTGGATTTGTGTATCAATTTTTGGAGTATCGGCTGGGGACATTCTGGCATTCTATGGGTCTGGCCTGAAATGTGATCAAGGGCCAAATATCTGCATTAATTTCGGGACAAAGGTACATGGGGTCCTTGTATGTACCATACCATACAGGCTGCAGCGTAATTGAAGGCATCTTCCAGAAGGAAAGCAACACCAGCTGAAAGGAATAATAATTAAAAATAAGAGCGAGACTATCAAGGCACACGGCACAGTCTAGACTAGATCATCGGCTCCCCGAGCAAGGGACGGTGAAAACTCTGATGGTGGGACTGGCCCTGTGGGGGTGCTTGTTTGACTTTGATTTACTTTGCTGACCATCCTTTCTGGAGGCCTTCCACATTCGGCGGTGCGGACGATGAGGTGAGAGTTAGTCAGTAGGGATTTTATCACCGCCATGTTGTGTAGCATACATGGGAAATATCTGCCAGTGCGATAGGTCATTTCGAGTAGTTTCCTCGCATCTCACTAGACAATAATGAGAGATGTAAGTAGATTGGCGGACCGTATCTCCCCCTCCCAATCAGGACACTATCACCGCAATCCATCTATGCATTCGAACCGTTGACGCCGAGCGGAGCTCAGCGGCACCCGGACTTGATCCCGCGTCCGGCAGGGTTTATCCAATGGTGGTCAACCCAATGCAAGTGGTTGCTGGAAGTTCAGCCAAGTTCAATGATGAGGAGTCCATCTCTCTTAAAGTTTCTGATATGGCTCAGGATACTCTTTAATATTGTGACTCCTCCCGTCCCGACAGGCTAACGCCACCACGTAACCATGATCACATACTTTTCTGACCTGCTTTGACCCAGAGCGCCATGTGTGACCTTGCAAAGATCCTCTGGCCAGCCAGCGTTCAAAGAAGGGTTGCCTATCTGCCAGGGGCCACAGAATTCGCTACTTTCCCGGTCGCTGATTGCGTGGAAGTCTTGACACCGGGGAAGGCCGATTTCTAATTGGAAGTCCGCCCGGGGACTGGCCCTACGGAATCGAACTGAACTACTACTAGTACTTCCTGCTAGTAGCAGAACTAGTAAGTCTTGTGGTCGCTTGGGAGCTTGAAGGCGCTAAGTACTTTGCTGTTCCCCTCGGTCTGTCTGTCTGCCTGCCTGCCTGTCCGTATTGGGCAATGGCGTCTATCACATTCGAGAGACGCCGAAACTATGCAGTCTTCAATAGTCTAGAGCCCAGACAGCTTGAGTGTCCTGGAAGTTTCACAAAATTGTTCGCCAGACAAATGCCCGGATCCTGATCCTACGAATTTTTAAACTACCGCGTTCGACTCGCAAATTGCGGTCTGTCCAACAGGCGTCGTCCGATATGAAGAGGGTGTGGTTGCTGCCCAGCTGGTCGGCAGCGGTAACGCCCATCCGTAACGCCCATCCACTCCAGCTGTTGCCCAACTACCATGCGATGGCTCGTGGCTTTTAGGGAGTCAGATATTCCATGCCTTATGGTTCCACTGGTTCGAACAGTTGAGCTTGTTCGCGGACCCCGGATCGCAACCATGGATTACCGACGGGCTCATCCGCACACTGTCCATGGAACCGACCGTCGATAATCGTGCGCGCCAGATCAGCATATCTATTGATGTACAGTACTTTGGACCATGGACTGGCCCCATGCCGGAGATGCAGTCACTCTGTAGGTTCGGCTCCTTCGGTAGCATGCCCAGCATGGCTCTTTCCATATAGAGGCGCTGCCACAGACATTGTAGGCTCCTACTTGACCTCGCCACAGTGCTAGGCACCCAGGTAGGACAAGCTCTGTATAAGAGAGTGAGTGTCCATCTCACGATGACTGCCTTGAAAGATATTAATATCTCTTACTCACGACTGAGCCACCTGTGGCAACGTGACCATGACTCACATTCCTTCGCCCCGAAAACGTGATGTGCTCCTTGCTATGCGGCAGGCTCCCACTGTAGGTACGCAACGCCTGCTGAGGAACGCAGCGGCGGCGGAGTGATGGGCTCACCAATAGCAATGCGCCGCGGTAGTTCTTATCGAGCATGATAGACAGACATGTTGAAGAAGATGACTGGACTTGAGAATCTGAGGATCCCCTCTGCGCATTCTTTTCCGTAGCGAGCCTGCCGTTGCCTGTTTCATCGTGTCGCCCAGTCAGGGAGCGAACGCGGGATGCCCAACAGAGCGGTTCAGATGACTCTTGCAATGGCGCCCATCAATCGGATGATTCATCGCCATGCCGCGGAGAGGGGGACCTGATAATGAGTATATTAAAGCACGAGTCGCTGTCGGACCTAGGATGATACTCTGCGGCGATTTCTTGAGGGGGAATGTGTCCAGCCTTGTCTGGTCTTGTCCTGACTGACTTTGCAACAGTCTGGATGGGATGAGACGTTTCCAATATCTTGCAGTATTGAACTCTCCTGCTACTGGATATTATCACTTCTATTGATACTCGTACTTGATTGGGTTTCACCCCCCTGGCCATCCCTCGCCCATCCATCCTTTTTGCTTTCTGGTGGTGGTTGGGCCTGAAACCACACCCTCAGCAATACTTTACCGTATGGTCAGCAAACGCAACAGACGTGACATGACGGTAACTTTCATCAGCAAGTCACTAAGAGACGAACTAAATCCACCGCACTAAGCCCACTAACCCACTAGCGTGACTCCGCCGCAGCGCAAGAGCAAGTCTGGAAAGATTAATTACCGACGGGATTATACCTGGGAGCCCCACTCCATACCAAGTTTACCGCAGCGCCCGTGCCCTTTCTTTTTGTCTTTTCTGTCTTTGCCGTCCGTACAAAACCGGTTGGCTCCTCTGTGACTCCCCTTCCACACACACACAACACCCTTCTTGGGTTCTTCCTATCTATATACTACTCTTCCTCTTACACCTACTCTCCCCTGTCGCATCCCTTCCTTGGGTCGCCTCCTGGAAGTTCCCGGCTTATCGCTGTTCTCAGTTGTATATACTATATACCTCTCAAGAGGTCACCGCGTTCCTTAACGCACACTTCCCATCGTTTGATCTCTGTTTGCCCCCCGGAGATCCCCAGGCATTCCTTCCACAGCCAGCCGCCTTTGCCCGCACACCGTTCGGTTAGCGACAACGTTCAAATGCACTCTCAGCACATACAAATCGCCTCCTCCTCTCCCCTAGAAACCGTGCCTCGGTGACGGTCCTCTTCCTCAGTCATCATCGTCATTATCGATATCCCGATTCCGTTGTCCTTTTAAACCCGGCGTCGATCGGCTTGTTGAACGATATCCTGTATAATATACCTGGGTTGTGCTTTTTGTTGTTTGCTGTTTGCTTTCTATACCTCTAGCGATTGTCGTGCTTCTGGGACTCTTTCCCTCCATAAAAAGTTCTCGTTTCGTGTCTCGCCTCGCCGTTTGCAGCCTCGATTTTGATGCGCCTTTCTCGATAATGTACCATTATCCCAGTCCTCACCCTGGGTGGTCTTCCTACGACTACATGACCTCCCCTCCCACCTCGCCTCACTACGCCTATTACGCCACCCAATTTGCCAGTCCCTACGCCTCGCCTCGTGGCCCCTCGAAGCGCCATAATCGCAAAGCCAGCTACGCCGGTCCTAGGGAAACGGCAGGATGGTATTCCGGGTATGGCCATGGAATCTATGAAGCGATGCCGGAGCATGGCACGCCACCGCGCAAGCACGATCCTGTAAGTGCTTCTTTTGGTGGCTATCACCGTCGTCGCAGTACCATGGCTGGTGCGCCCGCCGGTCAGTGGGACTCTGCTGGCGCTCCGCCATCCCATAAACGACCCATCTTTGTGGATGTGGTCGACGATGGATACGACGACGCCCCCCGATACGTCTTCCGCGAGGAACCCAGTCCTCCCCGTCGCAAACCAACGACGCCTCCGCGCAAGCCAAAGCCACCCACTGATCAATACTTCTACTATAACCAGGTTCCTGCCCAAGATGATGTCGATTCCGCCAAACGCGCCCGGGCGCGTCGCCAATCTACCTCCACTCGGACGCCATCCAAGCCCAAGCCTGCCCCCGCGGCCAAGCCGCCGCCAAAGGCCACCGAAGAGGACGCTGCGCGGGCCGGTATCCCCGAGGGATACTCGATCAAGAACTGGGATCCGACGGAAATGCCCATCATCCTTCTGGGCAGTGTTTTTGACGCCAACTCGCTGGGCAAGTGGATCTACGACTGGACCGTATTCCACCACGGCGCGTCGACTCCTATGGCAGATGTCGCGGGCGATCTGTGGTTGTTGTTGATCAAGTTGGCCGGTAAGGTGAAACGGGCAGACGAATGCATTGAGCGCATCAAGCGCCGCGATGCGCGTGAGACGGTTGCGGATTTTCTGGAAAGTGGTGAACGCCTGTGGGTGCGATTCAAGAAGCTGCTGAAGACATGTGAACAGTTCATGTGGAAGGCCGCCAAGCGCGAGGGTGGCAAGACGGTCTCGATGGGCCGCAACGCGGGCTGCGAATTTGTGGAGACGATCTTCGGCCGGGACCGCGAGCTAGAAAGCACGGAGAAGTTGATGAACAGCATCCGGTTATGGAACATGCGCTTTGACGCCAACTGCGAGGAGATTCTTCGCCGACCGACCTCAGCTTAGAACGGATACAACTTCGACTTATCATCCTATACCGACATAGGAAACCCCAAAAGTAATACTCTGATTTGATTTCGACATAAGCGACGGGATGCATTTTTCGCACCGCAACGGAATACAGGCGCGTGAGCGTTGTCCTTGATTCTTCATTTTTATTCTCATTATCACCGGATTGCATTTGAGCGCGTTTGGTTTGGGCTTGGCTCACTGGATTGCTGCTGCGTGTGATTGATACCTACTGCTCGAATACCCCGCTATCAGCGCGGGAAGCTTTTTCTATTCTTACCTTTCCTTTGTGATGCATTTCTTTTATCTTTCTATTGTTATGTTTCCTGGGACGGGGATCTGCTTTCTTGACTGGCGTGCTTGCTCATCGGGAACGCGGACTTGATATACCCTCAGCAGCAGCAGTATACAAGTGGCTTCGCTTCGTTCTGTTCTTTAAGATACCATTCTGCGACACACCAGTTTATCATTCGGTTATCAGTGTCGGACACTGTTGGGATGATTCTTTCCTTATTTCCTTTGTTTGTACTGGCACAGCGTACATACTAGATACACTACTACTACTATTTACCCACTACAACCACGGACCGATAGACCAATATTATACCATTTACACTGCACTTCATACTACGTAGTCTGATTCTGATGATACTTTTACCCCACCACGTAGTGCCTAATTAACCAACCAACCAGAACAATCCCGTATCTGCATCCATCTGCACGTCACATGCCCAACACAGTAACACCAGAACTGACCTGATAAGTAAGTGACGGAAGTTGATGTCACTGGACCCTCTCGGCCCCATAACTCTGCATCAATCCACTAATAACTACCCATCTATCTACTAGTAATTAGAATAGTACGTAGTAGGGTTTTATGCACGTCGCCCAACCCGCACTCACATACATTATGTATGTACGTATGTATGCCACATGGGCCATGTGGACAGACAACAACAGGGTAGGCAACTGACTGACAAACACCTCAGCAGGTAATCATTTGCCCTCCCCCTTCGGATTGCATTGGATTGGACCAACTAACCCAGCCCGCCATCCATCCATCGGAACTAACGGGGAGTCTAAATTTGGACGAATTATTTTATAAGGGTAAACGCGGTAGATTAACTTGGGTTGAATTTTGAGGTGAGGTGGTTTAGGTGTTATTACGGTAGTTCTTTGGGGTTATGAGCTGTTGTTGGGGTTGTATGTGTTGGTAGATGGTTGGTTGATGGGCTGGTTGCTTGGCATGCGCGGGTAAAGTAATTAAGTTATGTACATGGTAGTAGGAGATGAAGTTGGTACTTACTTAGTTGGGTATTGTGACGAAAATTGAATTTGAACTGCATACTAGGATGGGGTGATTATAGGGGGTAACTTAGTTTGAGATTTACAGTTGTTCCAGACAATAGGTACGTAAGTCGGTGGGAAGTAAAGCATATATGTACATGTATTTGTGTAGAATGAAGAATAGTTATCTTGATGAAGATGATGATGATGATGATGATGATGATGACCTCTACTACTTCTTACCATGAACTACAATATGTCTAGACATTCAGTGACCCCGAAAGGGGGTGAAACCGATGGCCGGGGTTGCTGTAAGGGTAATCATCCTGGCTGATACCGAGAAGATAATTTGAAAGTAGTGAGCCTTACTCACATCTATAATAAAGATTAGTACTACTTATTCTGAATCCCGCAGCTAGTGTCATACTATCTTAAAGAGAAAGTGACTGGATATACCTCTAGTCGTAGGAGGGAAATAAAAAATATGGCTATAGACTATAATTTAGATATATTCTTTTCCTCCACTACTGTCTCTAGCATTGAATGGTACTATGGGAACTTTGTGCAGAGTTTTATGATGTTTCTACTATTAACTTTATATATTTATATATATACACAGTGGCACTAATAGAGTTCTGCCTGTATCCTCGTCATGGAACGTATGTATGTTTAGTAACAACCCGATAATACGAACAGAGGCTCGATCGGACTGTAACGATATCAATTAGTGAACCGAGGGGATGGAGACTATTTGGGGACAGTTACTATGCGTAAGTTAGTATTAACCAGTATCACCACTTGCTTTTTATACGGCGTGAAATACTGACTAAATCGGGGATATACGTATTCTACGGGAAAGCTAGAGTTACTAGTGCACAAGGTATAATAGGTAACCCCGAAATTGATATTAGTATCTATTTGATGATAGTATATAGCGACTGACAAATGAAGGAACAATAAAGTTGGATCTCACGAGACAAAAACAAAGTGAAGAAAACCGAAATGATACAAAACAGGAAAGCCCCTCCTCTCCAATCCCCATATCGCTCATTCGTCATCCTCAAAATCTTCATCGTCACTGTTATCATCCTCACCTTCATTGTCATTGTCATCATCGTCTTCTCTTTCCTTTCCCCCTTCTCCTTCCCTTTCGCCTTCGCCTTCTCCATCTCGTTCGTTTCTCTCATTGTCCACCTCCTCATTGTCGATTCTCTCATCCTGGGTAGCGTCATCATTGCCAGCAGCGGCTGCCCATTGAGCGTGTTGCTCTGGCGCCATTGGCGCCGTCAGAACCTCCGCCCGTATGAGTTGGATCGGAGGTACCGGTAGATAATTCATACCCACAATCGTATCATGGTAGCTGTAGCGGGGTCTTACCACGAGAAGAACCTGAGCACCATGGTGGGACTCAGAGCCAGCATGGAAATGATGGGTTACCATAGTGTCCGAATGGTGATCAAACTTGGCAAGCTCAGGCAGTCGCTCAACCACTAAATTGCCAAAGACACTAGCTTGACCAGCAATGAACTTTTCGGCCGCAAACTCTAGAATCATGTGGAGTCTGTCATCGCGGAATGTCTGGAGCGACTCGCTCAGCGATTCTTTGAGTAGGAGTCGAAACAGTCGGCACCCCCACAGCTCGTCCACATAGGACTTCACGAGTGCTTTGCGATGTTCATGCATCGGTTGGCCGAGTGCTGAGTATCGGGGACCATCCACAAACTGGATTGCTGCGGTGCAGATGCTCACGAGGGTTGACTTCCACCATGCTGCGTTTGTGGGCAATACTATGTAAAGGCTAAGTGTTAGTGAGTTTCAAACTATCCAGTAGCGAGGAAGAGGGGAGAAAACAGAGCTGAGACGGACATACTTTCTTTGAACCTCTGGTATATATAGTCAAGTCTCTTAATGAAGTTGACATCCCCGGGCTGGTCCGTTGCATCCATCTTGGCATCCATAAACCAAAAGGGGGAGGTGGCAAACTTTTTGTAGATGAACTGATTGAGCATGGTCTCTAGCAAAACTTTTCCAAACACAGAGCGAGCGGCAGGAGGAAGAGAGGAATGAATCTTGTCCCAGTCCTCTTGGACACAGAATCCATCTAGGCTGGCGATAATGGCCTGTTTGTCATCACTGGAGAGATGAAGCATCGAATCTTCTTCACCAAAGCGCCAAGCCCAACCGTGAACCTCCATTTCAATTTTAATGAATTCCTTTTGGAGATCTGCTGGTGAAGACCCCCTGTGCGGTCCAGCCATAAAGGCCATGGACCAATAATGTTCAATCATCTCATCATACTCCTGTCGCTGACAGAGGTACTTTGCACTGGGTAACAAAGCTGGACCCCCTTCGTTCCATATGTCCGGTATCGATCCCTCCTCCAAGTCTAACATGGCTTCCTTCTCCATGGCCAACTTAGATTCTTCTTCAAAATCCGACCAAGTGCGCTTGAGCCGCTTATGTTGGTTCTGGGGGCTGGTCATAATGACGATGAGTAGCGTGACGAAAGGGCCAAATAGAATCGGTAATTTTGGTTTGGAGTCTATTCAGGAGATGTTGAGAGGAGGTGTCGCAAAATTGGGAGAGAGTGTGGATACGGAGGAAGATGATGGGAATTGAGAGAGAGAGAGGAAAATCGGGCAAGGTAAACGGGGGGATAGATGACAAAAGTCTATTTCTTTATTCATAGATTCATTCATCCGTTCATCCATTCAGTCAGTTAGTTCCCTGGCTGCTCATTGGCTCTTAGGGCTACCCGGCTCTTTGTGTGATGCGAGGCATCAACCCATCCGCAAATCTAGCCCGTGTGAGGGTTTCAGCCGCAACAAACCTTCTTGGATGCCATGCAATTGACTGGTAGACCAGTTAAGACAGGGGGAGGGGCCCGCATGTGTGTGAGCGTGACAGAGAGAGACACGGCCAGGTCTTGAGATGAACGTGCGAACTGGGCGCCATTCTGGTGCAGTTCAAATATAGTATCATAGTTTGTAATATATCTGTAGTAGAATTAATAGTAACAGTGAAGTAGCATATCGACAAACATATATAGAGCCAGCTGGTCGCACTTCCCTTTGCAGTTTCTCAATTTCAAGCTAGTATCATCATCAATCTCCACACTGCATATGTATTCAGCTGGACTTGAATACATCCTTAATTTTTCCAATAGTGTCATCTCACAAAACTTCAAACACTTTGTCCCCCGCCTCTATCCACCATGGAACAGAACCGGTATTTCATTTCCGTGGACTTCGGGGCGTATAAGACGGGCAAGTTTCTCATTTTCTCTTGTTTCTTGTTCATTTCCTTTTCTGTTTTTCCCTTTATCTTTTCCTGTTCTCTTCTTTCTTTCTCTCTCTCTTTCCCTCTCTTTCCCTCTCTTCGGCACTAATAGACTGACTACAGCCGCAATTACTGATTATGCAGGAATATCTCAGATTGTGATAGTATATAGTTGCTAGATAGACTAGAATGACACTGCTGTTTTGATATTTGCTTACACTGGCAGGGCAGAGAGAAGAAATGGGGAGAGACGGACAACAGAAAGCCCATTCAATGCTAATCCATCATTCATCCACCAATCTTCTCCTTCACAGCAAGAACTCATATAAAATACTCAATCAAACACCCTGAGCCCGAATCTGACTCCTAACCGACGCACACGATCTTCTCTTCTTCTCCAAAGACTCAAGTGCACCACTTCCCGTCGCTTGCCGCTTGCCCTGCGATGCTCCAAGAGGCCCGAACGTGCACTTGAGCTGGCGATTCAAGATGCCAGGAATGGACTTGCCGGCATCTTTACCGAATGCGCGGTCTCGATGAGAAGAAACGGTGGATTGACCATCCCGCAGAGAAAGTCTGATGGGATCTCTAGCCAACGACGCCTCTCTGACCACGACCGCCTGGCCCTTCTGAGAGGGCTGAGATGATAACGGTGAGCTAGTTACCGGTGATGAACTCGAGACCTGCTGGGACGATGAGGAGTCTTCTCCTTCCAACGCGCTGTAGAGTGCATCACCGTAGAAGCCGTAGGTAAGCTGACCGCCGATTTCGCCTTCCACAGCCCCTTTTACAGCGTCCTTGAAAATTTCCCCACCCGTCTTTGCAACCTCATTGACCGTGTAGGAACCAGCCCGTCCGATGAAGCTCTTGAAGTTGGTGGCGAATTTGAGTCCAGAAGCTATAGCCCGGCCACCAGCCTCGCCGAGCACACCTCCGACCAAGCCGGCGAGCGCGTCAATTCCAACGGACTTCCATGTTGGCATTCGCCCTTCGACTAGATCAGTTGCTACTCCGACTCCGACACTGGTTGCCACCCCGGCTGCGATTCCCACCCCGATCTCGATGGCCACACTTGCTCCGGCTGTGAGGACGCCGACTGCAACACTCACTACCACGCTGACTACGGTAGAAACTAGATCTGTCCAGCTGAAATCGAAGAGCCCGAAGAAGCTCCACTGCCCGCTTGGGTCGATGCGGTTGATGGGGTCGCCCAGGCAGTACGCGTAGCCGTTGATTTCACCTGTGCCGAATGGGCTGCCGGGGTCAGGGACATGGTAGCGCATCAAGACGGGGTTGTAGACGCGGTATCCGTTACCCAGGTGGTACCATCCTGTGACTGGATCACGCCACTGGCCGTTGAAGCCTATGGAGGAGGCGGAATCGGGGGCGCTGAAGCCATAGGGCGTGTACTGCTGTTGCTGGATCTGATCTGGCTGTGCTGTGTCGAACCAGTTCAGCACAGAGCCATTCGCATCAGATCCCCAGAGCTGAATCTCGGTAGAATCGCCGTTCTGAGTACTTTGTCCCAGGTATTCATTGCCAGCAGATATATAGCTCACTTGGCGGTCTCCAGACTTGACACTGATAAGTTTGTCTTGTCGGTAGAATAGCTGAGTATCTGGCTGGTCAGGGATTGACTGGGAGATCAGTTTACCAGCTGCATCATAGTTGTATTGACTCAGAAGGCTGCCACTGCTATCTTTGACTGACTTCAGGCGGCCACCGCTGTCGTATTCCAAGTTACGGCCTTGCTCATCTTGGATGAGACATCCATTAGCATCATATGCCAGGGTGGTTTGAGGTGTGAAATCGGGATGGCTGTTTGTAATCTGGCTGAGCTGGGTTGGATCACTCTGACTGTATGAATAGGTTGCCGTGTTTTGGGTCCCATCTTGGAAACCTGTTGTGACTGATGTGATGTTGTCGAGGTTATCGAAGGTGAATTCTTGGGATTGGATCTCATGTCCCTTTTCATCTTTCGGAAGTTGGCTTCCCTCGCATGTGTACTTGACCAAACGGTTGTGCTCGTCGTAGGCAAATGATTCGTTTCGGACAATGTTCCCACTTTCTTCTACTTGCCGCGTGGTGACAAGACTCGTCTCGCCAAAGGACTGAGTCAGTCTAGACACCTGTTTCTCCCCTTGCAACACTGTGCGCTCAATTTCTCGACCGAAGTCATCGTAGACAAGGTTTGTGGTCAAGCTGGAGTCGTGCTCTTGGTCTTGAACTGTAGTGCTGGACAGACGGTTGGCGCTGTCATATGAATAAGAGACGGTGAGGGATCCTACAGCCAAGGAACTCAGGCGGCCTGCACTATCATATGTGTTCTGGTACTCCGTTCCATGAACATCGGTATATCCTTGCAACTTCCCGGCCATCGAGTATGTCGATTGAGTAGAAAAGGATGCGGCACCTTCGCTGAGGTCGAGCGCTTCACTTTTCAGTAGGCCTGACGGGAAGTACTGACGATCCGCAGTGCTGGATGAGCCTTTGAGCTGTAGCGCAACCCCCGTCTTTGAGTCATACTTGTATGTCTCATTCCTGTCTTGGCCACTGACTGTCGATAGCGATTGGCGCAAACCCGGTTCGTATGTGAGTTTGAAGTCGCCCTTGTCCGTGGCAATCTGAGTTGGCTCTGGGGTGCTGCCCTGGTAGGATTGTTTCAGTCTGCGCCCGCCGACTGTTCGCTGTGTCAATCGGTCCAATCCGTCGAAAGACTGTCCGCCAAGGTTTGCGTCGTTGACTTGGAGTGAGGTCGGGAGAGCTGCCGCGCTTTGGGTAGCATACTGGACGTTGACTTCCCGGCCGCTCGCCCATGTGGTCTTAGTGACTCGGTCAAACGAGTCAGATTGGTATTTCGTCTTGCGACCCAAGGCATCTTCTTCTTCCACCAATCGTCCCAGTCCGTCATAGCTGTACGTGAGCTTGCTGTACTCGGTTCCATCCTTACCCAGAAGGCGGATCTGAGTAGGCACACCGGACAGATTGAGCTGCGTGACAGTTTGGCCTTCGCCCTCGATTCCTTCTGTTTGACTCAGGCTGATAGGATCCGTTGCTGAAGTCGTCGTGACGCCTGTGCTATTGTTTACAGTCTTCAGGACCTGACCCCAGTCGTCATACTGCAGTTCCTTGGTTGTTCGTAGTTCCGTTGGATCGCTGTCTTTGGTACGCAGCCAGTCAATGTCAGTTTGTTCAACATGTTGGCCCAGAGCATTGTAGTTGCGCTCCTGCAGTAAGCGAAAAGTGCCGGAGTATGTGTTGGTAGATGCATCCCACGAGCCATCATCATCTTGTCTCTTCACTTGGCAGATTCTCTCCAGGCCGTCAGAAATGTATTGTGTCTGGACACCTTTAGCATCCGTAACTGACAGCACCATGCCACTACTGCCGTCGTCAGGGATGGCGTAACTGTTGTAGCGGACTGCTTCCTGGTCGGTATCGATCGCTGTTGCGGCTTTGACCAATCTGCCCAATGCATCGTATTGGAAGACATCCCGGATACCAGCATCATCCGTCTGTCCTGTAACCTTACCAGAAGACAGAGAATGGATGGTCTCAAATTTGGCCGAAACGCCGTCAAAGCCAGCCGTATTGAGTGTCTTTTTCAACTCGCCGCTGCTGAGATACTCGTAGGCATATGTTTGGGTTGTGGCGTTGTCTTTCGAAGATAACCATGTTTTTTGTTCCTGGACTCGTCCATGATCGCGCGAGTCTGGCTGGTTGATATACGTATACTCGGCAGTGGTCAGCGAGGCGTCCCCCTCGAGAGTGACGCGCGATGATTGCAGAACAAATGTCTGCACTGTCGCATTGCTTGAAGTAGGGAGCTCCACATAACCGAATTTCTCTGTTCTGGTCGGTGCAGCAAAGGACGTCTCCGCCGGAGTCACTGTTTCCGTTTTCAAGTATCGTTGGAAACCATGAGGGTCAGCCGGGCAATCTGCCTCTCCATCTGCGGCGTAGTATGTGCGAGTGGTAATCAAGCCATCCGGTTTGATCTCCGTAGTAGGATTTCCCCATTCGTCAAACTCGGTTGTTGTTGTTTCTGTCCGACTGGAGGCAGTTGTGTCCGCATAGGTGATTGCAACCGTTTTAGGTAGCAAGTATTGCGCAGGCTGATCGTCAAATGCTGTATTCGGAGTCGCATGATATGTGATGTCCTGGGTAGTCTTTTTCGTGTTCAGTTGTTCCACGATTTTGGTGGTCAAGTGGAACTTGTTGTAAGTATAGGTTGTGGTTGCTCCACCCTCAAGCTGCGCCGTGGATGTGTACTGGTATTCCGCAGGCACCTGGTACAGGTTATCCCCGGTATCACTCCACTGCCGTGCTCCTCCATAGCCCAGGAAGTTATAGGAGGAGTAGCTGTAGGTTGTCTTCATGGCTGGCTGCTGACGACCTGGACGCGCCACATGAGACACCACGTATGGAATCCTCGTAAAAGGCGCTCCAGAGGGTAGCTGGTGGCCATCTTGCTTGTAATTGACCTCTTCAACCAAGCCAGTGGGGCTTGTCACCTGTGAGACACACACGAATCCGTTGCTGAGGGAGGTGTACGAAAACTGCCACGGGGGCGTGCCGTCGTCCAGCGGCAGCTCAAGCTGGGTTAATTGCGCATTACGCCGGATAAGCGTGAAGGTGCTGGCCGCGGTAGTTCCAGGCGCCTTGGTGATGGTTACCTGCGCATCGGAATACTGAACTTCTAGTAGAACATCATCGCCGTCTTGGATCTTGCTCAGTCGTGGCTGTTCACCGTTGCGGATCCACTCCAGGCTGAGTGAGCGACCGTTTGCGCCATAGATGGTGATTGGAACCGATTGGTTGTAAGTATTGTTGAAACCGGAGAGAATCTCTACCTGGCCTGATTTGTAGGCCACCTCATAAATAGACCCTGCTGACGATCCCGTTCTTTTTGCCTGGAAGCTCTTGAGCTTCTGGTCCTGAATGAAAAAGGTACTGGTCGTCTCAGTGGCTTGGAAGTTTTCACCCGTCGAGAGCAACAGAGTCTTGCCTTGGCGATGGTCGTAGGAGGGTAGATTAAAGGACCAGCCAGTACCCAACCCGATATCTTTGGTGTTGAGGGGATTGTAGCTCAAAGATATTTTGAGTGACGGACAGTTGCGAGTCTCCGATGGCGCATCAAAGAGTTGAATACTGACGGTGTATTGTCCAGTACGAGGATCAACTCCTTTCTGCAGAAAACTTTGAAAATTGAAACTCTGAGAGTAGAGGTCGCTGGGGTTGGACGACATGATGGACTGTCTTCTGATTTCCAACAAAATTGAGATTCTGATGATGGGAGGATTGTGTACGAGATCAGGGAATGAGCATGACACTTTAAACTAGATTCCGGAGCAGTGAACAGCTCTCTATATATACATAAATGCCAGTAGATGCCAGCATCTTCCTACCCTGCCAAGAAGGAGGAGCAGGAGCACAATGACTGACCTATTGATGCATCAATCGATGCTGTCTTCGTCACCTCCATGCTGCCAAAGCAGGTCTCTACACTACACATGCATGTCTTACTGGTGGAACATGATGATGTGCGTTCATTCGTCTGCGAGGTGTACTTGCCACCTCAAGTTGATCTAGCACATCAAGTAGGGCTCATTCAAATCACGCATCTCATTCTAATGGTGGCAACATAGCATACAACTATTACGACATTGTACATGCTAAGCCACCAAATTCCCAAATGTATTACAGTATCATTACATGTCTGTCGGACTCTCCGAGGTGTTGCAGTAGTACTAGGAGGGGTTGCTCACATTTGTTCGGCTTTGCCAGCTGAAGTTCAGCTCGGGAATATATTCCGGGATGGATCCGAAGAAATTGATTGGATACTAAGTAGTACTTGATCTAGTAACTACACATTGGAGGGGTTGAAGAATGAGTTCTAGACAATACTAGGATGGTAGTTAATATATTATTATATTAATGTTACATTGGATGGATCTGCCCTCTAACACTTATGGAAGGTGGAAGACGCGTCAAGGTGCACCTGATATTCGCATAGAATGGAGTCATAGGGCCCTTATCGATCGCTTGGACCCGGGTCGCACGGCACGAGCCACTGCATCTTTCCTAATATTAGCTCGCAGGATTGCTGCAACCTTAAGACAACCAAATCCCGGACAGGGCGATCGCTTAACGAGGACTTTGTTAGTTCATTTGGTCTGGATTCATTGGGATGAATGAAACACAGAATATTCCTGAAGGAATGCCTGCTGGTCATAGTGAGCCTACCCCGCCCTGTTGGTGTTATGGTGGTCAGAGATTTTCCAGTAGTCCACCGGACTATCCACTATTTACTATCGGCTTGGCGTCACTCTGGATTGAATCGTGGCAACTTGCTGTGTAGTCGGTCTAGTAAACGGGCGGCGTTACGGACCCCTGCTAGCAAGTGCACTAGTAAAGAGGCCACGCTGGGCAGAATAGTACCGGTGCCAAACGAAGAAAGAATGCAGCAACCCTGGCAGTCTAGTACTAGCTCAGTACTATGTCGCTCTTCGCAAACCAGTTCGTTTGACTGGGTTAGAAGTATAATGGTGGTTGGTCACTTCCTGCGCTTGGCGGCCCTTACATTAGCCTTGAAATCAGGTCTGGAGTTGATTTTGTTAAGCGATCGTCGCCAAATCATGGCCCAGACTTTGACTGATAGGTTCTACTCGCCGTTGGCAATAAATTAAGTGCTCCCCGATCAAGCAGGATGCATGAGGGTGGCAAAGTTCAACTTACAAGATGCATATGCGTCCAGGGCGCAGCTGAACCGGCTGAGGGGAGGCACCAAGTCAATACTGACTATCGATGTACTATACTAGACAAATCCTCGGGCCCGTTTTAACTTGGCAGACCCACCATGGAGTGAGCTGAATGCTCATGTTATACTATCTATGCATTGGAACCTGCAAGTGGCCAACGATCGACGAGGCAGGATTTCCATTGGGCTAAAGGCCCCGGATGATCACGCAAGATAGATTAGATCTGAAGAAAATAGTCGGGTCCCATCAAATTAACCAAATCCCGAAGAGCCTGTGTGATTCAGAGCTGATATCGCAGTATTGGTTTGCTCTCAAGTCGTGCAACCGAGATGGTGGGCATCTGCTAACGCTTGGTTCGTTCTCGAGATCTATAATAACCCCTCAAGAAACAACTTTCCTCGGTCTGTTCAGAGGCCTTTCCTACTCACATCATTCATCTCAGTCAACATTTACCTACTAATTCATCATGGGTTCTACATCCGTCTCCTGGGAGGTTACCTCGTTCGAAGTCCAGGCCACTACACCCAACGCCACGAGTGATGCTCTCTACGTCAATGGCAACATGCAGATTCCTGTGATTGTTGTTATCAGTGTGATTGATCTAAACACCAACAATGCCTATGAGTTGAATGAGTCCGAGCTCGAGACAATCAAACTCATCGACTATGATGACCCTCCCACGGAAATCTCGGGATCGTGGAGCTATTCAGTCACCGAAAACGAATTCGAACACGGGTTGCCATCTACGAAAAAGGCCATCCAGCCTGACCTATCTTTTGCGGCTGGGGGTCCTCAAAAGAAGCGTTACTGGGTTACGACGACGAAGGTCGAAAACAAGAGAATCGGCGCTAGCATCAAACAGTCCGATGGTACGGTTGTCCATACCGGGGGTGGAACCTTTGATTCCAAAGTCACTCTCGTGGGTACAAACCCAGTTACATACACAGTGGACGATCTCAACTTTGAGCAGCAGGAGGAGGATGTAATGCAAGCATTTCCAAGCAAGGACGGCAGTTGGATACAACGAAACTTTTATCTGACGACCAAGAAGGACGAACTCCGAAAAGCAGACCTTCAAGGCTATATTCTGGGCACGGTTGACCCCGCCCTGAAATATGCGACCGCCTATCTCAGAGATAATATGGGATTCTTCAGTATCTTCTACTATTGGCCGATGGGATCAAAAGAAATGCGAACAGTGGGGATTGATTCTCATACGGCTGAAGTCACCATAAATCAGAAAAGCAACGCCCTGTGTGTCACCCATATGTATCTTGATGTATTTGGTACAACATGGCCGGCCTCTAGGAGTTGGGAAGGTCGATTTACGTTCTATGATAAATTTGGAAACCCTGGCACTTTCTGGTTGGGCTACGACGAGGCATTCTTCACCCCCAAAATCTTAGAACACAGATATACCCTAGGAGAATGATTTCTTCTTCACGTGATGGACGAACCTCAGTGATCCTGGTGACCTGCTCATGTTTCACCTAGTATGACTATCTATAGTATCATTACGCTTTTGAGAAAATTTGTTTGTCCCTACCGTAGGAAAAGGTGTATTCAGAAAAGCTGAATCCTAATCGTTACCCGTGGCAAGAAGTACCTGGTAATGTGGTATGTCATATTCAACGAACAATGAAGCTCCATACATATGATTAGAGAAACATTAATGGGGCTTGATTGCTATACTACGCCGTTTTTTGGAAAAGGCTGTCGAATACTGTGCAGAAATACAGCTCAGCTTTTGGGAGATTTGCTTTCCAGGCTTCATGAAGAACTCCCTTTCTTAAATACTAACAAAGGTACGAGGCTCTGAATTATTCCCAATAACAGTATATTAGAACGATACTATCACTTGTATACTGGATTGACGTCTCGAAGGGAAAAGAACATCAACGGAACGTCTTTAGCTTGTAATTCGCTCTTCATTCTACATGCACAGAGTCCCGCTGGCACTATTCACCAATTTTCATCCCAACACAGTCATCCTTCGAATTTTATCCACTACTGTGACCGAATGTCAACTCCAGAATATGGGGAGACTTGCTGCCCTAGCATATACTGAAGTAACTGTCAACAATCACGTGATATATCGTTCGTCCAGTGAATTTTCCTCTTTTGAGTAGTTCCGCCTTCTCTCAGCTTCAACCGCCCATTCGATTTGAATCAAGGCAATGCTTCGGAAAGTATGGTCTTCATTGAACCCAACCTCTCTATCATTCCAGATTCTTTCTGACCTCCATCTGGAGGTCACCCAGCAGTACTCATCGTACGAAATTCCCGCTTGCGCAGAGCATCTTATTCTCGCGGGCGATATCGGACGCTTAACTGACTATGAAGATTACCGTAACTTCCTACAGAAACTGACTGATCGATTCAAATCGGTGTTTCTCGTACTTGGAAATCATGAGTTTTATTACGAGACCTTTGAAACGGGGATAGAAAGAGCAAAACGACTTGAGCAGGACCCTGCACTTAATGGACGGCTGATCGTCCTCCATCAAAAAAAAATACGATGTCCCCGGTTCTAATGTTAGTATCCTTGGTTGCACGCTTTGGTCAAAAGTACCCAAGGAATCGGCCGATATTGTTCAATCGAAAGTCAAGGATTTCCAAAGGATTGCAGACTGGTCGGTTGATGACCATAATGCACGCCATGATTCTGATTATTCCTGGTTGATGAAGGAGATACGTGCAATACAACAGGAGAATGAAGCAGCGGGGAAGCGCAGTAGGCAACGGTCTATCCTTGTTATGACGCACCATGCACCTTCACTTCAGGGGACCTCTAGTCCTAAACATGCTCAGAGTCCTTGGAATGTTGCCTTTGGAACTGATATTCTATCAGGAATTCCTGATGGAGTGAAAGTCTGGGTGTTTGGACATACCCATTACACTACTGATTTCATGGAGATGGGGGTAAGAGTCGTGAGCAATCAACGAGGTTATATGCTGCCTTGGAGTGATTCGAAAGAAGACAGCGGGTTTGATGTGAGGAAGGTCATACAACTATGATAAAGTCTCATGCTCTGTCTTTAGCCTCCAGGCATATCAGCAAGGTTGTCTCAATCAACCTATTATTCCCTGTTACAAGTGCCCCACTACTACCGAGAAAGCCCAACCCTCAAATTGGTAACGGCTGAGAACATTATTATGCAAATCTGATATATTTGTTAGTCGGTGGAGTGCGTTGGCCGATGAGAAAATGGGCTTCCACGCAAGTCATGATGCTTAGCCATTATGAGTGGAGGCCCACGTAGAACTGGTTGAGATTGATTGTTTGATGTCGTTCAATTAAGAGGCATTTATTGCGTTGATAGAACCAGCATGCCAGCCACCATCGGAATGGGTGTGGTAGCATGTGTGCAATGGCGCGTCGGGGCTTACCCCAGGCTGTGGGGTCGAATCTAACCCCGGGTGGGGTACATTGGAGCGATCGGCTATACAAACATTCCATCAAGTCATCATAAGTTGATATGCATCTTAGTGAGACCAACTAATGTACCATGGACCCCATAGAACAACGATCGAAGACAACGCAACCATACTGCAAGCGACCATGGATCCTGCCCTGCTTTTACGAAGGCTCAGCCAATGCGAACCGGTTAAACTTCATAATGACTTCACCCAGCCAAAACCACGCAATCACAACGCTTCGAGACCGACAAGGGTGCGGCTGGGAGCAACAGCCGCCTGTGAGTAAAGTCCATCATGCGGATAGTCCCATCGTCATAATCTCATCATTAACGCCACCATTGGACCATATATCATGCCGGGCCCGTGCCCCAGTTCGCTTCTGTCGTTGGTTTCATGATACGTCGATCTGAATGTAACCATCACAACTAAAGTCCATCTAGGCAACTGTACTACCATCTGGTACGCTTGCTGTTTTTCCTTGGTTGCGGGTGCAGATGTGCTCGATTGCCGTGGAGATGGCCAGCAGTCTTAGCCGGAATATCAACTAATAGATTCTACAGAAAGCATACAACCACCACCATGTCCTCAAGAGGTTCAAATCCCGTCTCGCGCCTTGCGGAAGCCGCCAAGGAGAAGGTTGCGCCCAGTACCTCCTCCAAAGCCAAGGATCCCAGTGCAAACTGGACCCCGGAGGAGATGTTTGAAACAACATTGGATAGGAACGGCAACCCTGTGCCCGATGATTCCTATATTGACGGGGAAAAAATGAGAAAAGGACGACAAGGCCCGGACGAAGGAGATGTCTTTGAGGCCGCAAATGAGGATTTCGACTAAGTCAAGCCCGGTGGGAATAATGACGCTGGAGGCGTCCATAGAGGGAGCAACGCGGCTATATGATATGAGACCATGCGGAATGTTCGATGCTGTCAGTCACTCTTTGCAGGACAAGAGCGGTGGATGCTGAGACATGAGTGCATGCAATGTGTAAATGTGGATAGTGCTAGTAATTTCCCGGTGGTGCACTCCTTGACCACCGGACCAACCGAAACAATCAGATTGTATGCAATCGAGACATATCCTTACATCCTCGGCGGTCTGTGTCTCTCCGAACACAGCAGTAGTCTTTCTTATCGTGAGCTCGTGTCCCTGGCTGTCTGTAGAATTGCCATGGCAACCACCCGCTGCCAGAAGGTCTATGCGCTGCCTCAGGCTGTCTGCTATTCCCGATCGGGAAATCCCCAAACGAGGTCATGGCGCTGCGATTCATTCATCTTGAACTCCCCACGATCAAACACCCCCCCAGTTCTCGATTGTTGCTTCTGGTCCCTCCTCGATCGCTGCATCTCCCCGTGTACCTTCTTCGAGAGGGGGGAAGTGTGTACTGTCTTCCATCCCCTTGCGTGCCACTGCATGTTTCTCTCTTTCACCTTCCATCGCAGGAGCTTTCCCGAAACCCCCGACTGCCCGACTGTTTACCCCATGTCGAGAGTGGAATCGCTCTGTTGTCTAGTGCCGGATGTCAATTGAACTTGCAGACGGACGGTCCGCGCAAGCATATACATTCTGGATATCCTCCTTGTTTAATTCCCCCCTTCGAGGGCGAGCACTACGCCCATTCTTGGGTCCACTAACGCAGCAGCCACCCATACCCTTAAAATCAATCCCTCCTCGATAAGAAAAGAGCCCGCCTCTCGGTCCCTACCATCCGGTGGTACAGTTGCCTGTATGTACCATTGCCTACTTCAACGCCATCGTGAGCACCTCACTCAGTTTGTACAGTTTTTGAGGGATCACGGTCACGCCATGTCCCTGGACCCCCGTTTCTACCACCATATCGGCCACGGCTCCGGGCCTGGCTCCCAATCCTCCGCCTCGTCCTCCGGGATCTCCGCGATAACCGGCATCACCAGTCCCTCGGCCCATTCGATGACTGCCTCCGCCGCTACCTTACGATCAACCGCGTCCAGTCCGTCACTGCGCGCACGCGAGGGCGTGGCCGTGTCTGCCCACCACCGAGTCGATAGCATGTCTAGTCCTTCCAGCGGCGGCGGCAACGTGCGCGTTGTCGTCCGTGTGAGGAAGTTCCTTCCCAGAGGTACGTCTGGCTGAACGATGAAGAGTATTACGGATGGAAGCTGACAGCCATCCCATATTTGGGAGCATAGAGATTAACCGCAATGCCGAATGTCTGATCAGCATGGATCCGCATACGCAGACGACCAAACTTCGAGCGCCCCAGATAAGCCCGGAAGACGAAGGGAAGCCTAAATCGCAGGCGCGCGGAAAGGTGTTGGAGGATAAATCATTTGTCTTTGACAATTCTTTCTGGTCGCATAACGAACGGGACCCCCACTACGCCCACCAGGAAGACGTCTACAACTGTTTGGGAGAAGAGTTCTTGGACCACAATTTCGAAGGATACCACACCTGCATATTCGCCTATGGCCAGACGGGTTCTGGCAAGAGTTATACCATGATGGGCACACCGGAAGCGCCTGGGTTGATTCCTCGGACCTGCGAAGATTTGTTCCAACGCATCGAAAGCGCCGAATCTCCGGATATTAGTTTCAATGTGCGCGTCTCCTATTTCGAGGTCTACAATGAACATGTGCGCGATTTGCTCGTCCCTCGGAGCGACCCGCCGCACTACCTTCGTGTTCGGGAGTCCCCGTTGGAAGGTCCGTACGTCAAGGACCTAACAGAGGTGACGGTCAAGAGCTTCGACGAACTCATGAAGTTCATGCGCAAGGGAGATGTATCGCGCACGGTGGCTAGCACTAAGATGAACGATACGTCGTCGCGGTCACACGCAGTGTTTACTATTACTCTGAAGCAGATCCACCATGACCTTTCGACTGATGAAACCACTGAGCGCACGGCACGAATACGTCTCGTTGATCTGGCAGGTTCAGAACGAGCCAAGTCCACGGAAGCAACCGGTCAACGACTGCGTGAGGGGTCCAACATCAACAAGTCCTTGACCACACTGGGCCGAGTCATTGCCGCACTGGCAGATCCCAAGCCGGGTCGCGGGGGCAAACGCAAGGGCAAGGATGTGGTCCCGTATCGCGACTCGATCCTGACCTGGCTGCTGAAAGATAGTCTCGGGGGCAACTCGAAGACGGCGATGATAGCATGTATTTCTCCCAGTGACTACGAGGAAACGCTCTCCACCCTACGATACGCAGACCAGGCCAAGCGCATCCGAACACGCGCCCGAGTTAACCAGGACCACCTCTCCGCCGCCGAACGTGATAAACAAATCGCCGAAATGGCGGAAACGATCCGCACGCTTCAGCTGAGTGTCAGCCTGGCCGCAGCCAACCGACGAGAGAATGAGATGCAGAACGAGCGCCTCGAAGATTATCAGCAGAAGGTGGAGAAGCTCCAGCGATTGATGGAGGAGACGAAGATGGTGAGTGAATGTAAGATTCGGCAGCTGCAGACGGAGAACGAGGCCCTGCGGAATCACCTCAAGCTGGCCTTGGACAGTATCCGGAACCCGATCCCTCCGGTGGTGGTGCATAAGCGCCGGAGTGGCTTATACAGTGTGAATGAGAACGATGGCTCCCCGTCCAATCGCAAGCGGCTCAGCCGTGCCCGATCGCCTCCGTCCGACGTCGAGCCCGAACCCGAGCCGGACCTCATTTGGGAAGATGAAGACACGATGCAAAGCGAGGCCAGTCATGTTGAGGCGCAGGAAGTGCAGACGCATATGGAGAACCTTTTGGACGATCTGAGTATGTTCAAGCGCAAGATAGCGACGGACCACGAACGATTCCGACCCAGCTGGAAGCCTGAAGGACGAAAGCGACGACGAGCGCTGGGCAATGTTTGGGTCAACAATCGATAAATG
The DNA here is from genome assembly GCF_003184755.1 of Aspergillus piperis CBS 112811. Taxonomy (NCBI): domain Eukaryota; kingdom Fungi; phylum Ascomycota; class Eurotiomycetes; order Eurotiales; family Aspergillaceae; genus Aspergillus; species Aspergillus piperis. The sequence continues at coordinate 750,525 of NW_020291603.1, forward strand.
GACAACTTTCGCGAATAGAATGGGATGGGATTGGGCTGGGTAGCGTGGGTGGCTTTGTGATTATGGCGTTGGATGGATTGACTTGGATGCACATAATTGGAGACGCTGGTTTGATTTGAACTGCGTCTCGCTGCGATGATATCTTTGCTGCTTTTCTTCCTTCTTCTCTTCTGGCCTTTAGCTTTCACTTTTCTGGCACGATGACATGATTGTATGGTAGGATGACAAGGATGCTTGATGCCCGAATACCATGAAACCTTGTGATTAGTCGATGCACATCGGCTGTGGCTTGACAGAATGTCTGCCCAGCTCTGACTCAGGTACCTGCTATAGTTAGTAAGTCTACCTTGATACATGAAGGTGTCAGTTATAGATAAATAGTAGATAGATGTAAAGCAATTGCTAGTCATCAACGGTGAGATCCGGTTTCGCAGCCCCGATGACTCCACTCCCAACCACCACAGAAACCTTTACTAGTGAGGTGAGGTAACACAGTGGAATGATACTCCTAGAGATACTCCTTACTCTGGGAAGCACCGTGGTGCAATACGTGGGTGTTTTGGTGGTGGTGGTAACAGCAGCTTATGTGAAGCAGCAGCAAAGCGTGAGTCAACGACGGGAACGGGTTTCATCGCCGGCTCCCCCCACAACATCCACTTCTTCTTCCACTTCCTCCTCCGCCGAAAAAGTCTCCAATGCCCCTCCCGATCGCCTCGATACTCCCCCTCCTTCCTTCGACTACACATCACCTCTCATAATGGCGACCCCCGTCGACTCCTCACAACCCCCGGCTGAAATGCAATCCCAGCAATCATCATCATCATCATCCCCAGGCGCTGCCGCCGGCGCCAACGCCTCCGCTAAGCCCGCTAAACCGCAGCAATCACAGCCCGCCAAGCAACAACCACAACAGCAACAATCACAATCCAAAGGAAAGGATACTGCCGCCGCTGGTGGAGATGGCGCTGCGCTCTCCCCCGCCGAATTGAAGAAGAAAGCCAAAGCCGAAAAGGCCGCCCGTCGCGCTCGCGAACGCGCCGAACGTGAACAGTCCGGTGGTGGTGCTGGTGGTGCTGCGCCCGGTGGGGGTCAGTCTGCTGCTGGTGGGAAGAAGGGCGCGTCGGGTCCCGGTGGTACTGGGGCTGGTGGGAAAGACGCTTCTGGTGCTGCGACGCCGCAGAAGGGTGGTCATCAGAAGCAGCTGCCTCGTCGCGGTTCGGCGCAGGCGACGGGCCAGCCGAGTGCGGCGGAGTTGAAGAAGAAGCAGGAGGAGAAGAATGTTTCGGTCTTTGGACACTTGTATGGTCAGCAGCGCAGGACTACGATTGCTGGCGCTGGAAAGGAGGTGCATCCGGCGGTTTTGGCGCTGGGCATGCAGATGAGAGACTATGTGGTTTGTGGTAGTAGTGCTAGATGTGTTGCTACGTTGTTGGCCTTCAAGAGGGTATATCTTTCTATCTTGGTGTTGGCTGTGTGCTGTGATGTGTTAACGTTTGTCAGGTCATCGAAGCTTATACTACCCCCCTGGGCACCTCGCTCGCCCGCCACTTGACTACCCACCTCTCTCACCAGATTACCTACCTTTCTACGTGTCGTCCCCTGTCTATCAGTCAGGGTAACGCTATCCGCGCCCTCAAGCTCGCCATCTCCTCCATTGATCCGTCCGTCCCCGAAGCTACCGCCAAGGCCTCGCTGTGCGATTTCATCGACAGCTTCATCCGCGAGAAGATCACCGTCGCCGACCAGGTTATCGCCGGCAGCGCAGCACAGAAGATTCAGGATGGAGACGTGATCGTGACATTTGCAGGCAGCTCGATCGTGAAGCAGACGCTGTTGGCGGCACACAAGGAGGGCAAGCAATTCCGTGTCTCCATCATCGACTCGCGGCCACTGTTCGAGGGTAAGAATCTGGCGCGCACGCTCGCCAACGCCGGTCTGGACGTGCAATACTCCCTCATGAACGGCATCAGCCACGCCATCAAAGATGCTACCAAGGTTTTCCTGGGCGCCCACGCCATGACCAGTAACGGTCGCCTGTACTCGCGCGTCGGCACCGCGCTGGTCGCCATGTCGGCCAAGGAGCGCGCTGGCGGCGTCGAAGTTCCCGTCATTGTATGCTGCGAGACAGTCAAGTTCACGGACCGCGTCGCGCTGGACAGTATCGTCGTGAACGAGATTGCGGACGCCGATGAGCTGGTGACGGTCGAGCCGGTGCAGCAGCTGACCGGGTTGCCGGATCCCGCGGTGCAGCCGGCCGTAGAGCCCAAGAAGGGCGGCAAAGCTAGCAGTGCGCCGGTGGAGACGAGCACGGCGGCACAGAGCAAGTCATCGCCGCTGGAGGACTGGAAGGAGTCGGCGAATCTGCAGCTGCTGAATATCATGTATGATGTGACGCCGGCGGAGTATGTGGATATGGTGGTGACGGAGATGGGCAGTTTGCCGCCGAGTGCAGTACCTATAGTGCATCGGATGAGTACGAATATGTAGTTTTGTATCTTGGTTATTAGGTAGATAATGGATGCAATGTGATTTACTTGTGAGTGGATATGATTCGTAGTTGGAGATGAAAGCGGTGATCCTGATTCAATTCCGTAAATGCTTATCGCAACACCACTTAAACAACACAACTCACAACAAACTACCAACACAATACACCAAACTTAATCCACAATAACAACATCAACCAGACACCAAACACCAGCTACACACTCAACTCACATCCATTCTACTCCAACTCCAACCCACAATCTCCCTCCAAAATGGTACACCCCTCCCCAATACCCTCTTCCCTCCATCCCAATTTATCCCCTCACCACCACCACCAAAACCCCCTCCCCCCAAACATCCCAACCATCCAACCCACCAACTAACCAAATCCCAAAAAAACAAAACAGAGCAAAGACTCCACCCCCACCCACCTCCACATGCACCACCCCCGACTAGCCGACTACTTCGAAGACTTCACGCGCCCACACCACACCACCTCTTCCTCCTCTCCCTACACATCCACCGCAACCCAAGCCTTTGCAGCAGCAGCAACAGCAGCAGCAGCCACCGGCGGCGGCACCGGCACCTCCCCGACCCTCACGCCCTCCTTCCTCCCCATCGAAGACATCTACATCCCGCCGCAGTATCAGCCCCCCAACCCGGAGGACGAAGACGATGTGGTTCCGGATCAACACGCCGCGTTTGGGATTGCGAGGGCTATGGCGCTGCAGGGGAGGAGAGGGGAGGGGGCGTGGAGGGATTTGGGACTGGAGGGGTTGGTTAGGGGGGATGGATCCGGGGGAGGAGAGGCTGCAGGGGCAGGAGGGGCAGGCGCGAAGGTGAGGGTTAGAGGGGAGGGGAGGTTGATGGGGGGGAGGAGGAGGGTGGTTTGTTTGAGGTGATCTTTCTTTGTCTTGTTGGTTGGGGATGATGCATAGGGTGGTTTGGTATTAAGGGAGGGATAGGATACCAATGGGATGGATGGGAAGATGGGATGGTGTTATGGTTATTGTTATGACTAGGCTACGCTATTATACCCTGCGTTTGTTGTGTGGTTTTTATGGGTATCGGAGGAGTCTTTCGTGGAATCATCATTATCATGTATACTACTGCTGCTGCTGCTGCTGCTATACTGCGCTATGCTGCGCTGCGCTATATCCGTATTATGTCTACCCGGGCCCGTTCATACAATTTATGGCTGACCTGCTTCTGCTCCCTCTCGTCGTCTTCTATGCGTCGTGGCTGGATCGCCATCTGTGCGTATGTGCCTGCGCCGCGGCGCTTGGAGAGCGTGCCGGGGTTGATCACTGTGACGCTGTCCACTACCTGTCTGGTTGTTAGCATTATCATAGATTATACGGATTGCTGGGTGTGGACGGGCTGACCTTGACAAACGGCGGCAGCATGCTCGGCGTTATCAACACGTCCGGCCGCACATTCCACCACTCGCCCAGCTTCGAATAGCTCACGTCGACCATTCCCCCCGTTGCAAGACCGGTCCCCGCTCGTGGCAGCATGTCTCTGCTCGATGTCGGGAACATCGGCTGGAAGTGTCGCTGCTCGATCATGTACTTGGGCAGTCTTGTCAGGAGGTTCCCCTCCGTTGGTTTGCCGTGCAGTATCTCCTCGCGTCGCAGCTCGTATAGCACATCGTGCGAGCACATTCCAATGACTGTCTCGTTCAGTGACAGCGTCACCGGGTTGGACACCATGCGAACCTGCTTCGGCAGGCCCAGCTCCTTCTTGGGTAGCTGCTCCTGCGGCCAGGAGACGTGCTTGCTGACTGCGTCGCGGACGGACGGCACCAGAACGATTGTGATGCTGGGCACGGCTGCCACGAGTCGCTGTAGCGGGGCTGAGATACAATGCCGGAATACCGTCGTCAGCGTCACCGTGTCCGGGTCCACGCCGTTGATCTCGGGCAGATCGAAATCCCCCGAGGCCAGCAGGGGATGCTCGATGTCCAGGAAGGGCCCGAGCAGGACGAGGCCGTCCGCGTAGCTGTCTGCTGCCTTGCGGCAGATCTCTTTTAGTGGCTCGTAGTCGAGGTTATCATCTGCTGTGTACGGGCCGGCAGCGACGAGAACGTTCAAGGGCGCTGAGCCAGCGTCTTCGAGTCTCTGGTTGATGGTTTCAAGGTTGATGACTGACGAAGCGGCCGGTGGGAGAAGGGGTGTGGGGAGGACCTCTTTGACGGAGAAGTAGTTGCCGGACGCATTAATGCCGCGCAGCGCCACGATCTGGCCCGGGAAGAAGTTGGCAGATGGCACGGATTCGAGTTTCAGTGGAACACGGATGCCTGCTCCTGTACGTCTGGACGTCTCGAGCACGAGTGACGCCGTGTTGATTTTTCCTTCCATACTGTCGGATGCGATGCGGCCGACGGCCACGATCTCGCTGGTGCTTTGCGTAGCGGCGCTGCCGAATGTGATCTCGTCGCTGCCGTACTGTTTCTCAAACAATGCCATGAATTCGTCGATGCGGTCGTCCAAGATCTCCGATGCCTCGGCCAGTCGCATGGCCATAGGCTTGTATCCGAACTTCTTCAAATCTGTGTTTGCCGTCGGTCGTATGCGGGCTTCGGAGTATGGCGCGATAGGGGCCTCTGCTTGTGGGAGATGGGAATTGATGGTTTCGATGGTTTCGCCTGCATTTTGACGCTGGGAAAAGGGGATGGATCTGCTTCGTCAGTTGCGGGCTTTTTACGGTGATTCGCGCACGTACTGTAGCCCATCACCATTTGTCTGTTTCACACTGGTACTCATCGGAGATCCATTGTGTTCGGTTCTCCCGATCTTGGAGATTGATGGCGAAGCAAAGTCGGACTTCCGCTTCGCTGAACCGGCATTGCTCCGACCAGAAGCACCTGGTGTTAATCCGTCCAGCCTGACTCGTTAGATTTGTACATTAAATCATTGATACTCAACATACATGCCAAAAACATCTGACGTAGCAGCGCGCGGAGTGGCCGGTACTGCTGGTTTCCTCTCCATCTGTCGGCCTGCTTTGCCGCGGGCGTCTCGCTCCAATGTATCCTGCACATCTTTCTTGAATAGACGCACGGTACCCAGGTCCATCTTCAGCTCATCTGGGCCCATCTTCAGACAATAAGACTCCCATTTGTAGAAGAGCTCCTGCGCGGAGATGGAATGGATGCGCAGGATTGACTGCAATTCGGTAAGGACATCCTTGGGTAGACCATCTGGAGCAGCGGCAGCAAAGAGCTCATTGAGCTCTGCGACAGAGTCCTCCATGTTGACTGGAACCTTGGCTTATTGATGAGTTTGGATAGTAACCAATATGCGGCTCTCTATCGGAACTGCAATGACGCGCGACGCGTGAGACGCGCAAATTGGTTGATGCGACCGCCTGCCGAAAAGAGACCGCAGCACGACCCGCGGGACCACGTATTTTTTGACTGCAATTGATTAATCCATCGGAGGTTTGCAGCTGACGATCGGTGGGCCTGCCGATCAACACTCCGCCCTGCTCAATCTTACGGCGTGAAAAAGGACACCCGGGAAGCTGCTTGCCGTTCTCCCCCTTTATTATATTCGCTGATGTCTTGCGATTTATAAATTTGGTGCCCTCAGACAAGGCAGACACTTACACTACAATTATCTACACTAGATTCAACAGATCCAAGCAAGCTCTTCATCATGAGCGCTCACTCTAACCCCCCGGCCGCTGCGCCCGCCGACAATACTCCTGCTGTCGATGCCTCACAGACCACCTCTTCTGACCCGTCACCTTCAAATTCTGCTGAGATCGCAGCTACCCCTGAGACTACCACTAAGCCCGCAGAATCCACAGATTTAGCCAAGCAAATCGAGGAGTTCGAATCGCAATTGCCCTTGTCCGCCGCCGACGGTCTCATCCAGAAGCCCTTTCCCCGCCCCCTTGAATCGGCCAAGCCAACACCCCCGGCCGAGCTCACCTCCGATCAGCAAGCAAAATACAAGGATGTCCTGAAGGCTGTCTCAGAATGGACCACGGTTCCGACAACGTCCGCTAAGAGTTCTCCTACCGCCCCTATTACCGACGATGAGCGCATGTTCCTGACCCGCGAGTGCCTGTTGCGGTACCTGCGCGCAACCAAATGGAATGTCTCCGAGGCAATCGCGCGCCTTCAGCGCACGCTCACCTGGCGCCGCGAGTACGGCGTTGAAAAGCTCACAGCCGAATATATCTCCGTTGAGAACGAGACGGGCAAGCAGGTCATTCTGGGATATGACATTCACGGGCGCCCATGCCTGTACCTGCTGCCATCAAACCAGAACACGGAAACGAGCGACCGCCAGATCCAGCACTTGGTCTTTATGCTTGAGCGCGTTATTGACCTCATGGGGCCGGACCAGGAGACGCTGGCACTGATCGTCAACTACAAGGAGACGAAGTCGGGTCAGAACGCGAGTATCGGCCAGGCCAAGCAGACCCTCAACTTTCTACAGAACCACTACCCCGAGAGAATGGGCCGCGCCCTTGTGATTAACAGTGAGTTATCCCTATACCATGCAAACGATAGTCCTTGACCGCATTCAGTGCCTTTCATGATCCTTGGTTTCTTCAAGATCATCACGCCGTTCATCGACCCATTGACTCGCCAAAAGCTAAAGTTCAACGAGGACCTGGGTCAGCACGTGCCTCCAGGCCAGTTGATGAAGTCCATGGGCGGTGAGGTCGAGTTCCGGTACGACCATTCTATCTACTGGCCGACGCTCAACAAACTTGCCGACCAGCGCCGAGCAGCATACAAGGAGCGGTGGATCCAGGGCGGGAAACGTGTTGGTGAGATTGAGAACTATCTGAAGACGGGCACCAGCCCGAGTCTCTCTCAGACGGAGGGAGCGAACGGTGGAGCGCAGCCTACAGCATAAAACTTTCCATCTTGTGCGACTTCCGGGTAGAAATGTCTTTAATTGTTCTTCGAGCGTTGGCGATTGCATGGCTGGCTGTGGCATAAAGCATAGATACGCCTTTAAAATTCTTTGGCATCGTTTTCTTCAAGCTCTCGGTTAGACTTATGGTGCAATTAGACACATGGCCCAATTATCCTCAGCAACTTTTTCTTGGTATCGCACTGTTGCGTAACAACGTCTATGGAGGCATTGATGTCGGCGTAAATAAAGACCGGAGCTAGTCAAGCAAAGCGACTCGAAGCTTTCTCCGCAGTGGCCTGTCACGTGTGGGGATGGCGGGGCAGTGTCTGCCTCAGGCATGTATCCCACCACCTCCCACCACTCAAGTTCTCTCAACGAAGCTGCAGCAATACATAATGCTGGAAATGGAAGGCTGCGGCATGTAGTAAACACAAACACCCCCTGAATATGACACACTGCACATATTGTAGCCTGTCAGAATGTCTGTTTGGAATTTTGGCACCTCAATGTCCGCCTTGGATGCCCCTCGTTCCTGGTGCACTCTTCTCACCTGCAACTATCCAGGCGACTGGGGTCTTAATTAACTAAGATAGTAGGCAGATTAATTAATCAGGAGATGTGATGCATCATCCTAAGCATCCTGCGCATGATTCGTCGCGCGCTGTCTTCTCAGATGATCCTAGACATTCTCCTTTCTATTTTTTTTAACATCCCATACTGATCCTCTTCCTCCCCGCCTATCCATATCACTAGGAATACTACTAGTTCTATTATCCCAGCGGCACCGGCGGGTTATAACCCCTGTCAAGTGCATCAAGCCTTGAGCTGCTATTGATCCTACAGGTCTGGGAGATCATTTCCACCCAGAGTTAACTTTCGTTGTCTCGTCCATTCTGAATGTCTGGATGTGTTTTGCGGTCCCACGACAGTAGCGGCACTGGGCAATCAAGATGGAGGAAGCTCCCCAGCGGGTGCCCGTAGTCCCCACGGGCAGAATGAGCAGCACTTCCGGGCGGCCGCTTTCAATCACCGACGACACCTCCACCACCACCACTACCACAACTACCACTACTACTACTACCACTGCAACGACCACCTCGACCACCTCCACCATTACTGCGCTGACTAGCACGGCTGCTGCTGTTGCTCCTGCTGCTCCTCCTCCTCCTCCTGCTGCTGCCTCTCCTCGGTCCACTCCACCTCAGCCTTACCCTCGCCCGCCTTCCTCCACCGGTTCCTATCCCTCGCCCATTCCCTCTCCTGTTCCAGACCGTCGTCCTATCCGCGGTCACGAGGGAGGATTCGTGTATCCCGCCTCCTTTCTCCGGCCGCGAGGTCTATCACACCCAATGCCCCCCGCTCAGCCCGAAAGGGCGATCGATCGGGAAGAGCGTCAGGCCCTAGTGAGTTGCTTTGCTTTTCTCTTCCTTTTTCTCCTCCCCGTTGCTTGCTTTTTCCCCTCAAATCTTCCTGTTTGCCCCGCTCATGTCCATCGCCGCCTTACCCCTCTTTGGTCCGCACTGCTTCGTACATAAACCTGTTATATCACTTTGTTTGCCATGGTTCAGGCTCTGTCATGCCTGCGCTCAATGCCAATGTGCCGTGACCTTGGCTGCCAACTGCTTGCTCGTAATTGTTTCCACAAAGATATCAAATGGATCAACTAATCGGATTCTGGTCTCTCTTCATCCCTGTAGCGTGCCATACGCAACTTCCTCAAAGTCCGTACCAGCTATGATGTCCTTCCGCTCAGTTTCCGACTTATCATGTTCGATACATCGCTGTCCGTCAAGGAGAGTCTGAATATCCTCATACAGAACGGCATGTCTTTTTCCCACCAGCTTCCTGCGGCTCCGCGGGCTATGCGCATCGCCGAATGCAATCTCGCTGACTGGAAAGCATGCACAATACAGGTATCGTTTCGGCTCCGCTATGGGACTCTACATCCTCGACCTTTGCCGGTCTTCTCACCACATCCGACTACATCAATGTTATCCAGTACTACTACCAGAACCCCGAGGCTTTGAACCAGATCGATCAATTCCGCTTGGATAGTCTACGAGGTGCGTCTGGCGCTTTTTCCAGCAGGAACACACAGGCTGACATTCTATTCTAGAAGTCGAAAAGGCGCTCCATGTGGCGCCTCCCGAAACGATATCCATTGACCCAGAGCGGCCGCTCTACGAAGCCTGTCGGCGCATGCTCGAGTCTCGCGCCAGGAGAATTCCTTTGGTTACTTTTGATAGTCAGACCGATCGAGCCCTCGTTCTGAGTGTTCTCACCCAGTACCGCATCCTGAAGTTTGTCGCCGTCAACGTCAACGACACGCAGAAGTTACGGAAGCCCCTTGGTGAGATCTTGCTGGGCTCGTATCACAATATAGCAGTCGCATCGATGGATACACCGGTCATTGACGTGATTCACATCCTCGTCTCACGGAGCATATCAAGTGTCCCCATCATCAATACTGAAGGTAGGCGATACTACGTTGGAGCGCGCATGTATGTGTACTGATTTCGTAATCTTCGCAGGTGTTGTGTACAACGTCTTTGAGGCTGTCGACGTGATAACGCTGATCAAAGGAGGTGTCTATGATGATTTGAGTCTAACGGTGGGCGAGGCGTTGAAGAAGCGATCTCCGGTAAGTTGGCTCTGTCACACAAGAATTTCCTAGTACATTTGACTCATTACTCCCAGGACTTTCCCGGAATCTACACATGCTCCCTGAACGATGGTCTGGATACCATTTTCGACACGATTCGCAAATCCCGTGTACACCGCCTGGTTGTGGTGGACGACAACTTCCGGCTAAAGGGTGTCCTGACCTTGAGTGATATTCTCCAGTACATCCTTTTGGAGGGTGAAAATGACGAGTCATCATGAACAATGTATTTGCGCCTTGTCGCGCTGCTACGCATACTTACAACTTGCATGGAAAGGCGTTTTTGCGTGCCAGTGTCGGTTCCCGGGCCTCCTTGGTTGGCAACGGTAGCCCACTGCACGTTATTGACTTGATTATACGGTTCTACCCCCTTATATTGTTTCTTGGTATTTGAGCACTTGGGCTTTTGTCCGTCTTGTTTGAAATGCAAAAGTAGACGGTACTTTATGGCGCAACGGTCTATATCCCGGTTACAAAGGCACTCGTGTACACAATACATCTAGACATTGTCATTGAACTTCAGTTGTAGAAATAGCCCGCTCAGCGTGAGAAGTTGATTATTACTTGTGAGCGTGGCGGTTGCAGTTGTATTAGCAAGCATTCATGGACCTTTGTTATTGAACGGCAAAGTTTTGTCCTCGCAATCGTTAGCGTTGTATATTCCCTGTCCAAGCTGCGTGATTTACATTCACGTATATGGAATCATGTTCCGGGCAGCCCGGTCAATCCGGCCATTCGCTGAGTCTGCCTGGTGAATGAAGCCTTCCTCGCCAGTTCTTAGTATCACTGGACAACAGAGGAAGGAGCGATCCTGACATTGACATAACAAACCCCCAGGCCATGCCACACCGAGCACTCACATCTCTATAACGATTGTTGCATCTTCCTTCTCTAGCATACTTAATCACTTGTGCAGCGTCTATGCAGTGATGGATACCTTGGAATGTACCAGCGACAGCTTGAAACGATCCATGGACCAGAGGCTATCACTTTCTGTGCCCTTCTCGTCGGTGAACGCCGGGCTAGCTGCCTCTCTTGGGTCAAGAGACATAGCAAAGCACCACGATAGTAGGAGGAATACAATTTTATTGCCAAAGGATGTGGCAGCCCCAAAGAGACACGCCTTGGATATAAGTTCGGGAGACAAAGGTTCCAAACTGAATGGGTTCAGGACGCTGTTTCGCTCACGCAAGTCGCAGCATCTTCGACTCGAATCAGGGTCGTCTGGTCTGTCTGCAAAGCCCATCATTGTGGTGGAAGAGGGCTGTAATGAGGATCAATCTACGGCTACTGGTCATTTAGAGAATCAGCAGCCCGTCGGGCTTCAGGTTACTCAGTCCAGCGACCTTTTGAATGGAGATGCCGATAGAAAGGTCAGTGACAAGACGGTGTACTCGCTCAGCTCAGATCTAACTAGTGTGACTGTCTGCCATGATCCGTCGAAGCACAAATCCATGCCAATTACCTTGGTCGATCAGGATTGTCTTTACCATAACCCCTATAGTGATATTCAAGAGGCGTCTCATTCTACAACACAGTCCAGCGTCAATCTCGAAGATCAGAAGGGAGCTACTTCGTACGCCAGCAGACAACATAGTTCAGAGCGCAGTAGTGCGAGTGTCTTGTCGACATGCCGCCATCGGACTACAGAGAAGCCAGGGAATCCCTTCAGGCAGACCCGCTCCTACAGATCACGGGGCTCATCCAGGCAGAGTTCGGACTTTGCCGCCTCGCTTGACGACAGTTACGCATTGGAACAAGGGGATCGCCACGCGGCTGTTATAGCGTTCAATGAGCTGGCCGGTAGATTGCGTCTTGAGCCGCTGGAGGTCGACGACACGCTTGGTGCTCACGGGGGTGCTGAATGGGGTCAGGTGTCAGGTTTGTGTGCCCCAGAGCCAGAGATCGACAGGTGATATACCAGACATCCCAGTTTCTGACGACATAGTAGCTGAACGATCACCTGATAGTCGTCTATCCCATACAGCCACCGGGGATGATCCTCCCAGACGTCGGGATAAGTTCTATGGACGCATACGAACCATGCGGTCGACCCTCCAGCTTGGATCGTCAGACGCACCCCGCAAAAGAACCTTGCGTCGGATGAGGACGTTCGCCAGCCTTTCGCGCCGATCAGCCGATATGACTTCATTGAAGGGCAAACACCTGGAAGACCTGGCTCGACTGGGGGGGTACAATCTGCTCACTCTTCCGGCCGACTTTGCGCCTACGAAATTGAAGCTACCCGTATGCTTTGTGGCGATTATCACCTATCTGGGATGCTTTGGTAGGAATCCACCATGCTCCACTAGGATACTCTATCTGTCGCAGGCTATTGGTTTATTGACGTCATTTACAGCTCCTACTGTACGAAACGTCTTTGTCGACGCCGGGGATCCGAAACTAGCGGCACGGACGTACGACTACTACGCCAATCAGGTGCACTCGGTGGAAAAGCAGCAAGACAAGATCCAGATGACGGTTGCGAGTGGCACGATACCGGCGGATGTGGTGGACCCTCTGAACCGGGATGGGGATAGTGGCGACGCCATTCAAGTGTTGAGCGTGGCATGGGCGTTCAAGGCTCTTCTGTCCGGACTCCCAGGGGGGATTCTAGGGTCGGGCCGGCTTTATCGAGTGCTGGTCCAGATTTGTCAGGGCCACCTTACGAGCGAGCCAGTGGAGCGGCGAAGGACCTGCCTCGGGGGGCTTTCACCTCGGGGTTTCGTCCAGGTCAAGGCGATGAGTCTGGCGATTCTGGCGCTCAGCGACTCGATGCAGCTGAACCTGATCTGTGGGGTGTTCGGACTCAGCGCGCTCTTGCTGCATGAGACGCAGCGGCTGATAGAGCTGGAACGCCAGGGCTTCCGGGGCAGCGTCTGCCGGGCCAGTATTGGGTCGGGGCTGCTGAACCTAGACCGACTGAGTGGAGTGCTGGCGCCACTACTGACGGAAGGCGAGGGGGAGGAAAATCCTGAGGATGCGTTCCGGGCCATTCAGCGCGAGATTGAAAGCCAGCGGGTTGCAGCGATGCTGATCGAGAATTGGCGAGGGGTGAGTCGACAATTGCGGATCTGGGAGCATCGGGGGGCCATAGCGCATCACCATGGATTCTCGCGAACGTTTAGCGGGTCGGCGGAGGTGCGAGGATGAGGCCAAGATGATCCAGCATGGTGGTGTATCCTGGTGTCTGCGAGAGTACTTTGTGTAGAGTAAAGAGAGGAATAGGGAATAGCAAGGAAGAGGGAAGAAGAGAAGGAGGGGGGAGGGGGGAAGGAAAGCAGGAAAGGAGGTGGATGATAGATAGTACGACGGGGGCACTGGAGCACAGGCCCAGCGGAGCCCGAGGCAGCATCCGGTTCTGGGAGCAGGAAGAGTGGAGAGAGCGGAGCCCATGTAGGGTTGGTGATAGCAAGAATTGAGACGTGATTGCTGGGCCCCGACGGGAGGATTGGAGCAATCATGAAGCAGCATGGCGACCGTTTAGACGGGGCGGCAGGAACCTGAAAGGATCCCTGTTAGCGGTGCATAAGCCTCCGAATGGGGGATGATTGGCGGGGACTGGATGTCGTGGCCGTCAGAGGACCTTTTACCGAATGCATCGAGTGTGCAGTACTTAGTACGGAGTAGTAGTAATAATGAGTATACTACACATCTTAAATTTTCAGAGTAAAAGCAGTAGGGATAGGTATATCCTTGTACTTGATTCGTATCTCTCTATATCTCACGCCTCAAAAAAGAAAGTGGGGCAAACAGGATATCAGCAGCAGCAAAGCAAATATCCCCCGACCCTGACCTGAACCAGAACATGAAACAGGCAAACACCAGCCTGGAGGCAGATAGGGTCTTTCCTCTACTGTTAGCCTAGTCTATTTGGTAGGTAAAGTAAGCCTAGCATAGCCCACCCCACTAATATAATTATAATTCCTTGGAACATACAGAGTAGAAAGCGAAGCGGTCGAGCGGGTCTACAAGCCGGCGACATGACATGACCCGTACCAGAAGATCATTAACTAAATCACTCAACTCAACTCAGTTTCGCGAGAGAGAGAGTTGAGTAGTGATAGGAATGAATTAATTCAATAGGGAAGGCGGAAAAGGTCGTCACTTGCTGAATTACTAGTACCAGTGGTTCGAGTTGTCCGTTTCCGGGGTTAGAGAAGAAAGGGCGGGATGAGAATTGAACGCGCAATACATGATTGATTTTGATAGGATGGGGATGGTGGATGTTGAGGAGTGAGGAGTGAGGAGAAAAGCGGGAAGTGTATAAAGTTACTTAGTATGTGGTTATTAGGACTTGGTAGTGGTAGTGGTGGTGGTGGTAGTAGTGGTAGATGATGTGGAGTGAGGTGGTTGGGGAAATACTTACTACTACGTATCTACATTGTATGAAGTATGAGAAGGTTAGGTTGGTTTAGTGGGTTAAATGATAGCTGAAGGCTCGTTTGTCGATCGGTGGATCGTGGTTCGTTGGATGGAAAAGCCGGGCCGTGGGGACTGACTAACTAGACTGAAGTACACGGAGGAAGTACTTTATTTGTGACTTGATCATCATCAAAGTACTACTTTACTTACTCCGTAGATAAGCATGATATACATAGTATGTATGTATCTCGGTTAATTGTGCGATGCATGTATGCAAGTGTATTTTCAAGGAATATATCATGATTGCGGGAGTTGGTTACGCGTCCATAACCAGGTTCAATCCTTATTGAGTGGATTAGTGGTTGTATTTCTATTACTTTATTCATTTATTGTTTGTTGGCTTAAAAACTTGGCATCTTGTCATTTGATTGATTTGATAATCTTTTATTGTTGAGAGGGCCGTTGGGTTGATAAGTTCTGGCTAGCCCTGGAAGGGGGGTCCGTAGGTCGAGAGAGTAAATACTTAGGATAATTTATCTGATGCAGGCTGATGAAATGAGTAAATGGACTTGAATCATGCCAGCTGGCTATTGTCAGTACTGTCAGTACTAGACTATTAGTTCACAACTTACCCGGGGAGAAACAGCTCATGTGGATCCTTTCCAACTTGAACTACTTGTCTACATAGTACAGAATACTGCTGCTATGTATGTATTCCCCCTTCCACTAGCATATAGATATATCAACTGCTGGATAGTATGATATGTGGAAAAATGGCTCATTCTCCGATCAAGGAACCGGGAGAGAAACCGGAAATCGAGACCAATTCTTTATAGGTATTCCATGCTACTTACTGTAAGTACTTAACCACTACTTGCTGCATTTGGAGAATCCCCCAACAAAGTTTGATGGGGAAAGAAAAATGCCAACAGCGCCGCCCGTCGGGAACTTCAAACCGCCAATCAGCATGAGGAACGGCACTACTTGGCTTTCCCTGAAACCGGACAATCCACCTCGGTTTTTTCTTTTTCTTTTCTTCCCCTCTAGTCGAGACTGTCATGGATGAGGAAAATGAAATCAAGTCCGAAAGTAAATGAATGACTCATTGAGAAATATTGTAATACTTTTTTAGTTGAAAGAGTTCTCGTCCATATTATTTATGAGTACTAAGTAGTACTAGTAGTAGTTTTTCCCCCCTGGGCTGTGTAGGAAATCATTTGCTGGTGGAACCGGACGGGGAAGACGGAACCCCCGTTCGTTTCTTAAGGTCCAGGGTTAGAGTGAGTGGGTTGTTTTGCCCTCCCATGCCATGAATGGATGACGTTTGAGGATGATGATGATATCAGACGAGGTCTGTTAACACCCTTTCGTCCTTTTCCTTTCTTTTAAGGTTCTCGGGTTCGGAAAACCGTCGGCGGAGAAGCAAACAGATGATGTGGGCTGATCTGGTAGTTGTTGTTTGTTTGTAGTTATCTGGGTGTGATTTCTATTCAGTCAGTACATACTTGGGATGGCTATCTTTATGTTCCAAGTTTATCTGGGGTATAGAAAGAGACTAAGGTAGCTGTGCCACTAGTTCCTTTTCCTTTAGTAGAAACCATTCTAGCACACTACTAGATCTCTTGAAGGGAACCATACTCGACAGGTACTAGTAATTACTAGCATTGCTTCTAGATGCAAAGTACATTTGCCAGTCCAGCTGGCATGGCTGGCATCTGTCATGCCAACCAACTGCGTAATCGTGCAGCTCCGGCTGAATGAGGGAACTTGACCTGCCCCTGATCGTCGCAGCCATTTTCCTTACTTTCTCGTTCTTTCTCGCATGCTCTTCCTCATCGTGGAGACCGGAGGAGTCTCCAGATCTCTTGTTTCCAATAATGATGTCAACCTTGGCCGGTTCTGGCCAGGTCTTCTTCGTCCAGTGGATGCCCTCTCTTGGCTTCCCGACGCCGGAACTGCGACTGACCCAATCATCAAGCCATAATAATCATAACTTCTCTCCCAGCTCCTTCGGGGAGTTGAAGTTGAAGCTTCATCTGTCATCTGTTCTCCTCACGGTTTATTGCTCACGGCTCACTTGACTTTCCATCCAAAGGTTTGTGTGTTGTTGGTTCCTTCTACCACCATCAGCTACTACAAGGTACAAACAACACCAACAACAACTACTACTACTACTACTACTTCTTGTATTCTCTACTCTATCCTCCCCGACCTCAACATCCCAATTCCCTGCCACTTGCGCAACCACTTGGGAGATTCCTGTTGGTGAGTAAGAAAGTCCTCGTCTCTCTCTTCTCTTCCATCCAATCCTCATTCTTCCTCTGCTTGTCATCTCCTCACTCGTTTCATCTTCTTTCTTGTCTCCCAACCCTAGCCTGTCCTCCCCTCGTATCACTCTCCCACATTGACTTCGATCCGGATTTCCCCTCCTTCTCTTTCTTTCCGTGGTACTCTCCCTCTCTCCCTCCCTCCCTCTCTCTCTCTTTCCTTTTTCCTCTCACTCTTCCTCTCCTATCGCTTTCCTTCCTCTCTGTCCCTCTCCCTCAACTCCCTCTCCCTCACCCTCTCTTTTAACTCTGCCGGCTCTTCCGTTCCGTGGACCTCTCCGTTACATTTCCACCTTAACCCCTCCTCTGCCCTTGACACCCCCCCATCTCTGATTCTGGATCACCTGCAGATTCATTGCCTGACGAAAGCTCTCCTCCAGCTCCACTTCTGGTCTCGCCCGGTTCCCTGATTTTCCTGGTCCAGGTTCCGCTGCTGGCTCCAGAAGGACCCCTACTGCCAGCCCCCGTTCTGGACACACAACACACTCACTCACTCGCGCTCTCTCCAACTACTCACCCCCCCACTTTGATCCTGTCGGGATATATTCTCCTGGCCAACCTTCCTTCTCAACCGGTTGGAGCTCTCCAGCTTTTTACCTTCCCGCTTGTTCTTGACTTGTCCGTGCATTGTTCATCCTTTGTTGCTTTCTCTCCCGCCCTCGCAACCGTGGTAGCTGCCTACCATCACTCGTACCTGCCGTGGTCATCTTCCCCTCGGTCACACTGCTTTGCTCCTGGGCTCGACAAGATCCCAGGACCTCTGTTCCAGGTGCCCGACTGTGTCTTTAAGCCGCTCTGCTCATTGACTTTCGGCCTTGTGCTTCCGGTCTTCTCTGGCATCGCGGCCGGAGCTTTAAATACCTTCTATTCGCCCTGCCCGTCCGTCGCCACAACCATACTCCTCTGCCTTTCAATAGCTAGTTCTCTCTGTCTCTCTCTCTCCTCCTAATATCGATTTCGATTTTCTCTACAATCTGCTCAGGCGACTCTGCCCTGCCCTCTGGTTAGTCTAGATCAAGCTCACTCTCAACATGGCGACTCGAGCCTCTTTCGGCCAGCCTGTTGTTCCTGGCGAGGCCGTCGTGTCCAACGAAGCGGTTATGCCTGGTGCCGTTAGCGCGGCTCCTTCTCACTTCACCATCTCTAATTCCTACATGGCGACCGACATCCTTTCCATGTCTTACCCAGCCGGGGACGATCAGACTCTCTTCGGTTTCAGCCCAGTTTCTCCTTCGCTACCGAGCTGGTCGGCGAAACATGATCCGCAGGTTTTCACCAATCCGGGTCTTGAGCGAGGCCTGAAGAACTCGCATGTGCGCAACGGTCAACCCACGCCCCCTCCATATGACGACAAGAGACTCAATTCGGTCGACGAATTCTATTCCTTGTCTCATCTCCAGTCGTACGACGGGGCTGCTGTCTATTCCAACCCAACTCCCCGTGCAAGCTTCAGTCAACCGGCTGCTTCGGACGCGCGTCAACCAGCGCCCAGGCGTCGCAAGACTAATGGCACACACAACTCGTCTTCCCCCGATGCCGATGACAAGCTGAGCGAGAAAGCGAAGCGTGAGAAATTCCTGGAGCGCAATCGGGTGGCAGCGAGCAAGTGTCGCCAGAAGAAGAAGAGGCAGACGGAGGATCTCCGCGAGCACTTCAAGCGTCTCTCCCACCAGAAGGATAACCTGACCCGTCAAATTGACGCCCTACGTAGCGAGATCCTCATGTTCAAAAACTACTTACTCGAGCATGCCCAGTGCAATGATGAGGCTATTCAATTGCACCTCAGCACCATGGTGAAGAACATTACCCAGCAGGACTCACTCGGGGCGTCCGCCCTAAAAGCGGACCTGAATGCTCTGACCCCGTCGAGCTCGAGTAGGGCGACCCGCTCGCAGGACCTCTCCTTTGGCTTTGATAGCCCCATTCAGATTCCCTCAAAGATGGGCTCCCTAGAACCCACTCCTCGCCGAGACTCAGAGCAGACCCTCGCAAGTGACGCGTCCTTCTCCTTCTCGACTCCCAACAATGACGGCTTCGAGGATTTGCTCGATGTCTAGAACCATCTGCTATATCCATCATTCTCTATACATTGTTCAACACCATCTCAGGGCTCAATGGCGGCTGGTGTCGTCTTATTCTGTGTTTTATCCTGAGCCCCTCGATGGCTGACATGACTGGCGACTGCATGACGGCGTTTTTTCTTCTTGCTAACTCCCCCAACAAAAAAGCACATGGATTGGGCGGGACTTTGTGATTGCTGTTCAAGGTAATATTCTTGTTATTCTCGCTCAGGTAGCTGGCGACTGTGGCGATTTTATAGTTAGGTAGGCTTGCTGTATGATTTCGAAACCAACTTGCGGGAGGGGGCGTTTTTCTTTTTGGGAAGTGGTTGGGCAAAGGAACACGAATTGCTACGATGAACGATGATACGAGTGTACGCTAGTTGCTGTGTGGGTTCCCGGTAGCTAATCATAATCGATATTTAGCTTACTCTGAGATTCTCTATTTGTTTAAACACTGTATGTCTATACAGTATAGATAGTACTCCGTAGTAGTAGTAGTGGTAGTATATAAATGGTCTCTCACATGACTGGCAGACCATGTACAGTAGATCGATGGTTCTATCTCCACTTGGGACTAGTTTCCGCATTAGACTAGTTAAGTTCATGCATGCTATCGGAGTGATCTGAATCAATCCACAGGTAGTATTCAGTCACGTTCAGTCACGTTCAGTTATCAATCATAACATGATAATTCTGCTAATATAATACTCTAGTCGCAGCTAATTCATCTCCCATGTTGCAACACATTATAAAAAAGGATCAATCCATGCTTCTACCATCTAACTCTATAAATAACCAATCCATACATGGAAATATATATATATATATATATAGAAATGAAGGATAGCTAAACCTCCACCCTCTCCTCACTCGTCTTCGCCCCCGCATCATCATCATCAGAAATAATCCCATCCTGTTCATATTCCCCGACTATCTCATGTTCCTGTTCCCGTTCCCCGACCAGCAGGGCAGATGACATCGAATCATCATGATGGAGCTTATCCTCATCATCACCGAAAAGCGCATCGATCTCTTCAAGAGATCTCCCGCGCGTCTCCGGTAGGAAGAACCAGACGAAGACGGCGAAGCTGGCGTCTAAGATGCCGAAGATCAAAAAGGTGGCCCATTTGGCGCCGGCTAGGACGTACGGGGTCGAGAATGACCAGACGAAGTTGGAGAGCCATTGCGCGGCGACGCCGATGGCGACGCCTGGTTCGCGGATGCGGGTGTTGAAGAGTTCGGCGGTGCAGGGCCAGGGGAGGGGGCCCCAGGAGAGGTTGTAGAAGACGATGGCGAGGTAGATGAGGGAGACGGTGAGGAGGCCGCTGTTGGTTATGGTGGGGGTGGTGGAGGAGGGGTTATTTGTGGAGGGGTGGGGGGTGGGGACGTTGGTGGATTTTACGACCACTGAGGTGGTTATCATGCAGATGGACATGGCGAGTGCGCCGAGGATGAGTAGTGGTCGGCGGCCGAATCGGTCGGCGACCCATACGATGAAGATGAGACAGCCGATTACTTTGAGGCCGCCGAAGATACCGGTTAGGAGGAGGGTCAGGTGGGCGTTGTTGCCTACTAGGAGGGCGAAGAATTGCGGACCGAAGTAGGCAAGCGCCGTTGGCCCCATGGACTGTTGGGCTATGAATAGGCAGACGGCTAGAGCGAGTCGGTGGCTGTTGGACTTGCTGAGGAGCTCCTTTGGAGAGAAATCGGCGGTTGCGTGCGCGTCACGCTCGATGCTGGATTTCATCTGCTGGTACTCGGCGCGCACGTGTGGTCCGTTCGATGAACGGATCCAGGTTAGGCTGTCCCATGCTTTGGACTCGTTCTTGTCGTAGTCGTGGGAGAGGAGCCATCGCACGCTTTCGCGGAGCGTGAGCATCCCCAACCCCATTAATGCGCCGGGGATCAGCTGCACGGCGAATGGAATCTGCCATTGTAGGGCATTGGCGGGAGCGAATTGCATGCCATAGTCGATCCAATAGGAGACGAGTATGCCGATGGTGAAGGCGAATTGATAGCAGCTTCCGAGCCGGGCGCGCTTGTCGGTGGGACTCATTTCCGAGAGATAGATGGGGATGACGGTAGCGGAGCCGCCGATCCCTAGTCCGCAGATGACGCGGCCCACGTAGAAGACGGATAGCGAGTGGGTATCAAGCAGCTCGAAGATGACCCCCGTACAGAAGATGAGGGAGCAGACAGCCATGGCCGGGCGACGACCAAGGCGGTTTGTGAAAGGCCATATAAGCAGGCAGCCAAGTAGCGCAGAAGCTTGCTGGACGCCGACTGCAATAGCGCTCACTCGTGTCTCATCGGCGGCGGTATACCGAAAGGAGCGATGGAAGGATTCGAAGGTGAGAACTCCGCCTGGAATTGAATGATGAGCATGGTGTGCGGTGAGTCTTCAGGAGACTACATACCAATCACACCCGAGTCATAGCCGAAGAGAAGGCCGCCGCAGCAGACGATTGCCGTGAGCCAGTAAAGGCGAAAGGCGCTCCCATGGCTGCCGGACGGCGGTGGATCATGATGGCTGGGATCGTGGAGATCAGCATCCTGGGGGAGTTCGGAGTAGGGCCTCATTGTGGGCCATGTCGCGAGGGAGAGAATGCGACAGCCACAATGGGGAGAGATGCAAGAGTGCAGGACAGCAGACGAAAAGGAGAGGAGAGGAAGTGAAGACGAAAAGTAAGGAAGTAAATACAGGCTGATGGAGACTGGCGGGGAGTCAGATGACGTGCGATTACGTGGTCAGGAGATCTGCGACGCGTTTCGAGTTGATGTCCATCCACTCCGGAGTCTCCTGCAAACCTCCCGATGTCCACTTGGCCTCACCTACGGCTACTTACCGTCTTCTAGATCATGATGAAGAAATCAGTAAATAGCTCCCGCCGTACGCACCGCGAGTCCGCCCAGGTGCGCGACGCATCTTGTCGTCGCGTCATCTCCTCCAGCAGGAGCAATGCTTTCCCCGCATGCGGATGTCGCGCCGTACGGGAGCTTCCACGGATGCGCTCGGGATCCTGACAGCGACTACTACAGCTGCCCGTGATCCGCTGCATCTCTTTCACAATCCATCTTCTCTGCTCCATCGATCCCTCAAGACCGGCCACAAATAACGGCCATACAAAGCTGGCGGGCAGATGTTGCTGGTCGCTCCCAGACTCCACCTCCGCCGTTGCCAACTGAATAATCCGATCCACTGCGCGGTGCACTCGGTCAGTCCGAGGGTAGATGGCGAACGCGACCCGGTGTAGGTAGATAAAAATCGCTAGGAAGTTGGCGATGTACTGTCGGAACGTCCGGCAAATTTCGATCGCGATAACAGGCTGTAGAGTATCGAAGAGGTCCTCGGGCGTACTGTAGACGTCCAGCACGCGTGGACGCCGATTCCAGAGCGTCTCAAGATCGGCCCCGACCTGGTGTGCTATCTGAAGCACCTCAAACTCGTCACTGACGGTCCCGCGACTGCGGTGATGCAAGTCGATGCACACGATTCGTCGGATAACCTGTTGCGTTTGTAGGAAGAAGCGAAAGGCCGGGCCCGTGATGGCTTCACGCATAAGGTATGCGGGTTTCGGTGGCTCCTCGTCGCTGCTGTTGTCGAACAATCTGTCTTCCACGCCTAGTTCAGACGTAGTGTTTGCCTTGGATGAAAGGCTGCCCAAATCAATCAGCGGATCGCCATCACGGCCAGCTATCAGCGCTTTAACATCCAGTAATGACACCCACGACACAATAACACTGCTCACACCGGTCCACAACTTGGTTCGGTGGTGAAACCGCTGCAGCAGGAGATACGCGGAGTGGAGAAAGGACGTTCCTGAGCCCCATAGATCAGGGGTAGAAAGGAGCTGTTTCGTCAGCTCTTTAGCCAAAGTCAAGTATGCAGAGCGAACCTTGAGACACTCACCTCCGCCAGCATCAACAATAACACCGTAGTAAACACCCTCTTCAGCAGCGTCTCCTCTACTTCGCCCAGCAAGCACGACTGCACCTCGGAACACGCCAGCTGATGATACCTCGACGCCAATTTCCACGCTTTCCCCTCAACCAACGCCTCATGTATCTCCGCGTAGCAGTAAATCCCATGTAAGACCGCCCGACTATCGCGCGACTGCGCAACAACATTAGCACGCACATACTCCCATTCCAAATCCACCGGCCCAAAAATCGTAGGCGGCGGGTCCCCCTCCACGAAATGTGCAAGCAACCGATCCTCATACGTCAGCCGACCATGGCCACTACTACTAGCACCGCTTGTATCCGAAGACGACCCCAACTCTGAACGATCGCCGTGAAAGACTGAAGCTGAGCCGGCGTCCCAACTGATCGGCCGTTCATTCTGATCGAGTTCCTCGTTCGCGATTGCCGCCGGAACCGAGCCCGCTGGGAAACCCGCCAGTCCATTCGTGGTCAAGTCGAGGTGTTTCTGCTGAAAGTCGGAGGTGATCTCGCCGATGAAACTGAGAATATCGAACGAGGTGATATTATCCGCACCTAGGGGTTGCTGGTGTTGCTGTGAAGGGCGACTGCTCGGACCCGCCTGCTGCGGGGATCCTGAATTTGATGCTGAAAGCCGGTCATTGCAAAGGACGGTGTGGAAGAAGTTCACGTCTGGCCGGTCGGATGGGGTGGTGCTGGCGGTGCTGGTGGGGGCCGATGCTGCGCTCGCGACTGTGCCTGAGCTCTGACTGTTATGCCGTTGTCGCGGGATGACCGTTTGAATGGTGCTTTTGTAGGTGCATTGCAGTCGCAGGCGCGTGCAATTGGCACACGTGGGTTTGGTCTCGTCGCAACGGACTTTACGTGCCCGGCAGGTCAGACAGCCCGTGCGGCGTCGGGGTCCTGATCGGCCCATTCCGCGAGCTCGAGGAGCCTTGTGCTCGGTTAGCAGGTGCATTATCTAGGCGTATCAAGGGTTTGGGGATGCGAGATTACCTCCATGATGGGTGTGGGGAAGACATGGTTGAAGGAGGAGCTGCGCAGCTGAGATGGTGTGATTGTTGGGGGGAATCAGGAACGAGATCATGCTCGGCTCCCCGCAGCGGTCCGCCTTGTCTTATATTTGTAGTGGTCTACATACTGTAAACTCTCCCAGGAACAGCTACGTCAGAAAGCATATTTGATTCATAACTCATGACACTACATGCACTCTATCTTATTATGCGCTTCGGATGATGACATTCTGCGGGTCAGGGACGATTCGTTTCTTGTCTCCCCCAAAACACTTGGATGTATGCAGCAAGTGTCCCCGTTCCTTCCGCACATACGTCGCGAAACATATAGCAGCCAGCGCAATGCCCCCATAACTGATGAATACTGGGTACTTGAATTGTTCGGGAAGAGGGAATGCAATGGTCGTCGCAAAGGAAAGGAGCTCGAAGATGTTTTGGAGAGCCATTTCTGTGGATGAGAACCGCGCGCGAGCACGTTCGTCCACACCCTATCATAGTAAGAGCTTGGCCATATGAGACAGTTCGAGTAGCAGGACTTACCTCTTGAACTAGGAATTGCACCGACAGATCAAAGCCCCAGAGTCCGATTCGACTGAGGGCTACGCCGACAATCAGGCTCACGGCAACCACTTGAGACTGATTGTCGAGGAAAGCAAAGGCCGCCACGGCAGCCGCCAGACAGACAAACTGCCAGTTGAGGAACCACAGGCCTGACCGGATAGGCCCAATCCTGCCCATAATAAAGGGGGCTGCCCATGTCCCCGACAGCTCTGCAATGACAGCTCCGATCCTCATCCCGCTGACCTGCAGCGGAGTGAACCCGGTGTGTAGCAGATATGTTACCATGGTAGTGCCAAAGGAGAGCACCGTGAGGTAAAGTAAGCTCAAAGCAAGAGACGCCAGGAATACAGAGCTAGCCACATACTCTCGCCACGGAGCAAGAGCCCTTCTGCTATACTGCGCTATCCGACGAGCTGCGGTCGGAGTACTGTCGCTATCCTGTGGCTCGAGCCCAGATTGACCTCCGATCTCACTGCTTCCATCCTGACAACGCCTAAGTTCGGGAATGGACGTATACACCTAGACACAATAAGTATACGGTAGTCTCCAGCCTCTGGGAATAGTACCTGAGCAATTGCAATGTACTCAACGACGACACAGGAAACATTCACAACCAAGACCGTCCATATAGCTATCTTCGTGGACAACCCATCAACCACGGAGATGACCACCGGAGCTAAGAGTTTGCAAAACAGATCTATCCGTCTCATAGACGCATTAAGGTCTATTCAATTAGTATTAAGTACAGCTCGTAGCAGTTCGTAACGTACCTTGTCGAGGGATATCCAAAGCATCCGACACAACAATGGCCTTTCGAATTAGTCAGGTATCGTAGCAAACGGACAGCAACATACCCAATCTCTCTCAACAGCAACACAGTTCGCAGTAGCAGCGAGCTTCTCCACGCAAGCCAGCAAAACTGTGCCCGCAAACACAAGCGAGGTAAACACCGTAGTAGACGGCGCCAGGAGAACCGTAAAGCACGCGCAGGAAGCAGCCACAGGGAGTCTCTGCCATACTATACAATGTCAGTCCATGATAACATCCCCACTCTATTACTCCCACATACTAATGGAATGCCGAATCGCTCTCAACCTATTCGCCCGGTCCACCACCGATCCCAACCACGAGGACAGGACCACCGCAGCCAGCGATCGTACCAAAGCATACACCGAAGCATACCGCAATGTTCCCGGGAAGATAGTGGCCAGGAACAAGACAGCCCCAAACTCAAACATCCGCGAGTTCCATGTTGAGAGAAAATGAGAAATATACAACCGAAACAGTATTCGGGCTGGGTTCTGAGGCACTGGGGACCCGGGGGCTGATGGTCGGGGTAGAAATGGCTCTGCCGGGTCTTGCGAATCGCAAGATGTTCGGGGCTCTGTGTGAGCGTGGAGTAAAGGTGATTCTGCCATGATGGGGCTTTTGTTTGTTACTTAGATTCTCGAAGTTTGCATGTTTGGAGGATGGATTTGGAGTTGGTGTGAGACGGGGAAGTAATTCGTGATTGCCCGGCCGAAGGGACCGACGGATACTTTTAGTTATGGATGGATGCTTGGGCTGGTGCGGAGCCGAGTGGGCTGAGTTGAATGCCTTCACCTCATTCGGTAAGGAGGTGCTCTGGGCATATCTCCACCAATTGTGTTGGCTTTATATACTATTACTACAATCAGGGAGCATAAGGGATGGGTGGTTTCATCCATTTTTCAGATAGCAGAAGTGGCGGGATGGCAGATAATTCCGTTATGAGAGCATGCTATTATCCTAACCCTTCCCCGGATTATCAAGATCCCATGCTTAAAAGTCACCGCAGAAAACCCAGAACTCTGGACAATCTCCATGGAAGAGAGTAGTCTTTCAATATGCAGTTCTTAGGGACTTACGGGCTACGGGCAACATTATGAACGCATACAAATATAAATATCATACTGTTGGATACAAGCCATGTTAGGGTGGAAAAAGGACCGTTGCTTGCGTGTCTAACTTTATATGAAATACATGTTGATAAGATTAACCCAATATACAGACCCAACGAACACAACAACAGGAACAAATGGACTCCTTATACATTCTGATGTTCTTTTCTCTTTCGCCAAAGAAATCAGTTCACCCATTCAAGACCATCCTCGCCCTGGACAGTCCGTCTGGCCAGGACTTCAGCGGCCTTCTCCTTCACACCCTCTTTGCTGTCAAAGTTCGCAACAATATCGTTGAGGGTCACTTTCTCCTTTCTTCCACGGTGACGCACGAAAGCCTCGATTCTGCTTTCGCTAGGCAACCCGAACTTGTAGGGATACTGGGTGTACGGGGACTTGTAGTGGTAGAGACTCAACCGGGATTCAGGCCCCGACTCAGACTCGGAAATCTCGAAGAATTTGTCGACGGTCTCGGTCGAGACCTCCTCCAGAGTCGCCGGCTGCCAGGTAGCCTGGCGGGGAGGCTTCGACATGAGGCGGGCCTTCACGCCCTCCACAAAGTCGGGGTGTCTCATGAACTTGGAGGCGATGGCGTGCTCACGCTGGAAGGTCTCGGAGATGGTCCACTCGCGGCCGACACGCAGCTGGCGCAGGGCAACCTTGAGCGAGGTGGGTGACCGCGCCGACAGGGTCTCCAGGGTCTTCTCAGCCCACGACTTCATC
Source organism: Aspergillus piperis CBS 112811 (assembly GCF_003184755.1). NCBI lineage: Eukaryota > Fungi > Ascomycota > Eurotiomycetes > Eurotiales > Aspergillaceae > Aspergillus > Aspergillus piperis. The sequence continues at coordinate 777,467 of NW_020291603.1, forward strand.
TCTGTTTCCTTCTGCAGCGCCTGGATGATCTCCTCCACCGTGTTGTACTGGAAGCAGCGGTCAATAGCACTGCGCAGCTTGCCAGCCAATTGGATAGGCTCCTCGCGCACGGACGGCACACCCGTCGAGAATTCGGCCATGGTTTTGTTGACAAGAGCGAGACGGTCCTGGAATGTGGAGTAGTCACGGAAGACGAGCTCAGATAGACGAGCCGTCAGGTTGGCCAGCGCGCTGGAGTGCAGGTAGTGCGTGGCAACACCAGCATACAGAGCCTGGACACCGTGAAGTCGCTCCGAGGTAAGGGCCAGGTATGTTCCGAGCTGTCCATCGAGACGGGACAGGAAGAAGGAGCCGCCAACATCCGGGAAGAAGCCAATGGTGGTCTCGGGCATGGCAAACACAGTGCGTTCAGTGGCGATCCGGAAGGGAGCGTGGACACTGAGACCGACACCGCCGCCCATGGTGATACCGTCCATCACGGAGACAAAGGGCTTCTGGTAGGTCGCGATGAGGTGATCGAGACGATATTCGTCGGCGAAGAAGTCGGACGAGGCCTGCTGGCCCTCGGGGCCCTTTTCGTTCTGCAGAGCCAGGGCAGCCACATCTCCTCCGGCGCACAGAGCTTTCGAGCCAGCGCCAGAGAGCATGATGACATTGGCCAGATCGGACTTTTCCCATTCCTAGAAGACACCCAATCGCTTAGCAACAAGTTCACACGTATGATACCAGGTCACAGCCACAATCTAACCTTCAGTCGAGGCACAATCTTCCGGACCATCGAGCCGTTCAGGGAATTGAGCTTCTTGGGACGGTTGAGCTCAATCAAGCGCACACCGTAGTGGGAGTGGAACAGGACATCGTCGGGCTCGTCTCCGGGGAGTTCTTTGGGAATAGGTGCCGTAGACATCTGCAATCGTCAGTCAATAGGAGAGGCGACGCATGAGATAAAAGAAAGGCGTACACTAGCAGTGGCCCCGAATGCTGGGTTGGTGACTTTGGCACGGAGAGGCATGGTAGCTGGTGAAACCCGCGAGATCCAGCTCGACGGTGTTGGAAACCGGCAAATACTGCGTCGGAGTAACATCAGGCAGACCACAGCCTGTTGTGGAGGAGGAGACGGGGTAAAGGAATGGAGGGATGAGGGGATTAAGTATGAGGATGAGCAGCTCGTCGGTTCTCCGCTTGCTTTGACCTCGGAGTTTTTCGCGGAATGATTTTCCTCGCCGGCCGCTGAAGAGGAGAACAGCCGAACGGCCGCAAGTTGAGATGTCCCACTAGGAGTAACCAGAACCTTAGTAGTGGTATATAGGGTTCTAAATTATTGATTAATATTCTTTTGAATATTTTTGTATTATATTTGATTTGTCCAATGGATTTTGGTGTAGTATTGTGAAAGATCTCCCGTTCGGCAACCTCGCCCTGGCATGTGCTTTCCAACTACTTACATCGGTCTCCCTCGACCATTTACCGGGCAGCTTATCGTAGGTTTCTGCTAAGAACGCCGTGACTTTCATCCTTGAAAATCCGTAATGCCATCATACATATTTCGAATCTATTTGTACAAAATAAAACACAGAACGAAGCTAACCAGTAAAAGACCCCATCGCCAGGTAAAAGAAATTTAGTACAAAGCCTTGGCCGGCTTGTTCTTCAGATCCTTGGAATGCTGAGACAGAATGCGGTCCAGCGCTTGCTTCTCGATAATCAAGCGTCCAGTCTCCAACAGGTCCTTCACGTCCACGTCACGGCGGTCCAGGATCTTCGCATGTTCACCCACTTGACGCACGGTCTCGAACAGCTCCTCCTTCGGCTGGTCCGTAATCAATGTCGACCGTCCATAGTGCCGGCCCCAGCAGTTGACCTTGAAAATCTCCTCAACGATATGGGGAGTGGCGCCCTCCGGAAGGCTGATCTCGTTGTCGACAATGATCAATTGGCCGCGCTTGTAGCGGTAACTGAGGGCTATCCGCCACGCCTGGTCGTAGATCTTCTGAGGGAGCTCCGTAGAGAAGTCGCGGGGGTGAGGACCAAAAGCAACACCTCCACCTCTCCGGATCGGGGATTTCTTGTCGCCAACACGGGCCCGGCCAGTACCCTTCTGCGCATGCAACTTCCTACCACTTCCATGCACATCATCTCTCCACTTGGTGCTTGCGGTACCTTGTCGGGTCATGTCACCCTCGTAAACAACGGCTCGGTGCAGAATGTCTTTGCGTAGCGGCATCAGGAGGTGGTTGCGAGGATACTCAACGAAGCGCAGAGGCTCCATCGAGGGGAATGAGTAGAGGGTAGCCTTGACGGGTTCGGGATTCCACACGGGCTTGGGAACCTCCCTCGTAAGGTTGTCAACGGGGGACTGGGCCTCGGTGGCCATCGAGCGGGAGAAGGACTTCGTCAGGCATCGTTGCTATTGAAGCGAGACATCAATGGTCAGTATCTCGCATTCAGCCATCTGCAAAGACGAGCAGCGGAATCAAAAAAAGGTCGGCCTTACCGTGGTCGTCTCAGCGCCCGAGAGGAGACCCCCTGAGCTGCGAGAGAGCAACTTGAGTGCGCGAAGAGCGTCACTTCCAGGCATTGTGAGTGAGAGTGTGTAATTAAACCCCGAGAGGTAGCCTGGATGGAGGAGGGATCTCGGTCTTGATGCTTTGGAGGAGGAGCAGCAAAAGTTCGGGTGGTCTGGCGCTAGCCGCCTGAGGCTTGGCCAACCCGACGAAAAAAGTTCCGTCCGGCCAGGAACCTCGACTTCGACTTCCCGACCAACCTGGGGAATCTCTTCCATCCACTCCACCACTCTATCCCCCCCGTCCTTCCCCAGTCACTCGTCTCGCCATGGCTCATTGCGAGCGGGCCTCGAAGCCCCTGCTCCAATGCCTGCAGAAGACCTACACAAAGGGTCTTCCAGGCCTCCAGCTGCAGTCCACCCGCGCCTTTCAGTCCACCGCTCTGGCTCGCGAGGAAGCCCAGACTGAGGCCAAGAGCACTCCCTTCCACAAATCGCCTGATCCGGCCCTAGTAACGAGTCCCCGGCTGGAACGGAGGTTGTTACGCCAGGGAATTGCCCCCGTCGGATCTCGTCGGCGTCGCGCGGCCCTCCAGGGCTCATCCAACATTCCCTTCGAGCAGCTGCCCTTCCAATGTTTCCAGGAGGCCCGCAAGGTTTTGATCGCAGACCGGGAAGAGAAGGTGCGCGATATCCAGTCGATGAGCGAGAAGATTGCCAGGCTTCAGGCCCTTTCCGATGAGGAGGCCGGCGGCTTGCAGGTCAAGAAGTCCAAGCTCCGGGCCATGGAGCTCCATCTGGAACACCTCAAGATCCTTGCGGATGTCAACGACCCGCTGGTCAAGAAGAAGTTTGAGGATGGACAAGGTGAGCAACACATTCTACAAACTGCCTTCAACTCCACAGCCTAACCGACCTCGTCTAGGTGACCTCAGCAAGCCCATCTACCGCTACCTGGCCGATCGGAAATGGAGGGAATACCGTCGCAAGATCCTCGTCCAAAGAATTACGCAAATGAAGGTGATTCCCGACGTCCTTCCTCACTGCGACCCCATCGTCGACACCAGGCTCTACTTCAACCGCAGCCAGGTGCAGCCTGGAGAATACGTCAACGCCAAGGTCAGCACGACAGCACCTAAGCTCGACGTGCAGCTTTTCGAGGGCGGCGAGAAACTCGTTACCATCGCCGTGGTCGACTCGGATGTTCCGAACGTTGAGAAGGATGGATTTGATTTCAAGATGCACTACCTGGCTGTCAACGTCCCCATCTCGGCCACCAACACCAAGGTCGACCTGGCCCAGCTGTCGGGTGAGTCGCAGGTTGTCCTGCCATGGGAGCCCCCTGTCGCTCAGAAGGGCAGCCCCTACCACCGACTGTCTCTGTTCATCCTCGAACAGAAGGACTCCAAGCCATTGGACTTTGCCGCCGTCAAGGCGAAGGAGACGGAGCGTGAGAACATGCTGCCCCGCACCCTGCAGGCCCGGTACCACCTGAAGCCGATTGGCGCGCACCTGTTCCGCACGCAATGGGACGAGACGACATTTGAGGTGATGAAGCAGATTGGCTTCCCCGAGGCGAACATGGAGCTCCGGAGGAAGCGGGTCGAGCCTCTTCCTTACAAGAGAAGAAACCCGTCCACATTCCGGTAAACCAGCCAGCCTCTTTTCCTTTTCTGTTCAACTTTTTTGGCTCTAGATTTTGTATTGTACAAGAGAAGATGTATGAATATGCACAAATATCACCAACTCCAGACTCCCATGCCGTATACCTAAAGGGTATCCATGTATCATCCATCCGACATATAATATAACAGTTATCCCGACAAATCCGCCTCCTCCAACGTATTCTTCACCCACTCAATTTTATTCAGCGGCCACAACCGCGCGATAATCTTCCCATTAATAAGCGCCATGGGTATAGGTCCATAATTCCTTGAATCCCTCGACCACGGCAAATTATCCCCAGCAAGATAGACATGACCTTCAGGAACCTACACCAAACACAAACCCATTAGCTTGACCCCAATCCCAAAGCAACAAAACCACAAAGGAGAAAAGTAAAAGGAAAAAAAAAAGAAGAAAAACTCACTCTAATCATCTCCCCCTCCCCACCAACCTCCCTACTAAACGGCAAATCCCTACACACAAAATCCCCGGGCAACCCAATAACCCTCTTCGCCCCATTGACCCCCAAAAACGTCGGATGATAGAATCGCACCACGTCCCCGACCTGGATTCCGCGCCCGTGCTTGTGCACTCGCGATATGAGAAGGTAGTCGCCCCGCGGACTGAAGGTCGGGTACATTGAGGGCCCTTCGCTCAGTTGTACCGTGATCAGGTGCTCCCAGATTAGTGTGCATGCGCAGAATACTCCCAGGCTGTTGAGGCCGAAGCGGAAGATGTGGCCGGGGGTGCTGCGTTTTAGGGTGTAGCGGAGGAAGCGGTCCATTTTGTAGATTTTTTTTTTTTCTTTGATTATTATTGGGTTGGTTTTGAGGGCATTGCTTTGCGATTGGGGTTGAATTGGATTGGATTGGATTGGACTAGTTTGGTGTACTACAGTTTGCTTGGTATGACGGCGGAGAGCTTTCGGAGGTTTGGTTGGTCATGTGATTAGCCGGTGAGAGGGAGGGTATATAAAGGGTTCTGTGCGGGAGATTTTTTCTCTCTTCCTACAGATATGTCGTGAGTGACAACACAACACAACACAACGCCAGACTTTCAATCAATTGATCGATATGGTTGATTGATTGATGATTGCTACATCTAAGATGGATTATCTGATTGCTTAATGCAGCTAAATTGGATACATATCATCCCATCCATTGCTATTATCGTTACTGTTTTTTTTCTTGTTGCGTTATGTTTATTCTGCTATATTCGCTTCTAAAATTGCTAGAGCTCACCGCTGCCGAAATTAAACACCAGAGCGCGTGAGTGTGGACAGTGAAGCAAGATGAATATACATCTCATCCTTCGTGGTGGGATTCCCTGAACGATAGCCCGGCTTGGACCCCATTTTATTATGGGAATGGAAAACTGGGTGGTACCGATGGGACACATCCATCTTTTATACTATTGTAGTTTGTTGATAGTTGAATGCAATTGCAATTACTTTTCATATCCATATTCATATTCATATTCATATTCATCATCACACATACTCAACATTATATATCCTAATCCTCCCACGTCCCATCCGCACCTACACAATCCATCAATTAGCACACACACCCCCAAATCAACATGGAACACAGAAAGTGGAAACAGGAATAAATGGAATAAACTCACCCTCAACCATCACCCCCTCTCCCTCCCTCTCCAACCCCTTCCTCTTCTCCCTCTTCTCCCTATAATCCACCCCAAACCTCTCATCCCTCTCCTTCACCAACTCCCCCAATCCCCCCGGACAAGCAATCTTCACCCTCTCCTCACTGGTAAAACTCGCCATCAACTCCGGCGCCCCCATCGGCACCGCATCCCCCCGATCCACCTGCCAAAGATGATACGTCTTCCCATACAACGGCACAATATCCTTCATTTCCGCCGTCTCGGCTGCATCCCACACAACATTCGGAACGCTCGCGGGCGCAGGCATGATCAGCATCCCGCTGCTGACTTCGTACACGTGCGTGTGCCACAGTTTCTTCTCTTCCGCGGGTAATGTCGCGAAGAGCTTGGGCGTGATCATGTATTCGATGCCGAGGAGGCGTGCATTCGGCGCGGTGCTATCGTAGAGGAGGCATTGGCGTAGATCTAAATATTATATTAGTTGGGTTGTGTGGTTTGGTTAGTTATATGATTGGGTTTTGGGTTTTGTAGGGTGGGATTTATGCGATGCGATGGGGGTATAGATACCCTCTGTGATATGGGAACAGTAGTGGTTTGCCTCCACGCAGCGTGTCTTGTCGGAGGCGTAGACGTGGAATGCGTTCAGGTGTGCGCAGATGTGCTTCACGGGTGTGAAGTCTTGGATGGCGCTGGCGCCGGCTTCGAGTACTTGGCTTTTGGTGGTTTTGGCGGTGCCGGGGAGGCCGTCGGTTGTTTCGGTGGTCATTTTGTGGATATGGATATGAGAAGCAAAGGTATATTGGGGGACTAGTTGGTTGGTAGTTGGCGTTGAGGTGAGGATGGGGTTTCTATACTACTTTTTTGTCGAAGTTGCATCTGACGTCACGATGATCGTTTTGGTGATGGGTTGGATGTATACAAAAAATCAATGTCATTGTTATCTCAATGGCTGAATACGTTTTTCTTGGGTTTATATGGGTAGAGTTGAATTTGTGGATCACATTCATTCTTGTGCTACTGCTTGGTGTACTTGACTATGGTCCATATTTGGATAAGTTACATGTTGTTCTTCATCTCTCTCAGCGCCGCCATAACCTCCACTGGATCTGTCTTGCCGGTCTTCTTCTGGATCTCGGGGTCCTGTAACATGTTAGCTGGAACTCTCGTTGGAATGTATTGGGGCGACTCACGTTGACGCGCATGAATACATTATGGAGCTGTACCTTGTCAGTTTCGGTCAAACAATATAAGAGGCAGAACAAACCTTCTCATCACCAATCGTGAACTTGCCCTGAGTTTCTTGGTTGGCATTGGCAAACGCCTCCAGCTTCTTGATGGGCTCGGACTGCGAAACAGCAAGGCAGAACTTGACGTTGCCCTTGGTGTATTCATGTCCGGGCTACAAAGCATCAGTAAGTGCCAACATGAATCACACCGAAACACTCACGTAAACCTTGGTATCGTCCGGCAGTGCAGCCAGAGTCTCGTTCAGAGCCTTGTGCATTTCTGGAGCTGTGCCCTCGAAAAACCGGCCACATCCTGTATCCTATTAGTTTGGACCCAGTCCGCTCACGCAGTAGCTAAACTTACCTCCGATAAACAGAGTATCACCAGTGAAGACGACCTTGTCGTCTCCATCCTGCATAAAGTAGCAGATACTGTCCTGCGTGTGGCAGGGCGTATGCAGCGCCTTGACGGAGATGCGTTCTCCGATCTTGAAGACTTCGCCGTGGGCCGGGGTCCTGGTGACAGATTGGCAATTCTTGCCGCCGATGACGGAGAGTTGGCCGAAGGTTTTTAGCTTCTCCAGTTAGCTTCGAGTGATGTCTTTGTAGACCTGTGTAGCTTACGATTTCATTGTTACCGCCGGCGTGGTCCCAGTGACTGGAATGGTTAGCATCGGTATAGGCCCACGAAGGGAGAACACTTACTGATGAGTATTCACAATAGACGTAAGCTTGATCTTCCCGGCGTCAATCTGAGATTGCAGCGTCGGAGTTACCCTGTGAGTTCTTAGCTCAACCTATCTTCGCAAACCATTTTGGCAAGCCAGCAGCAAACACATACTCAGGCGGATTAGCCGGGTCAATAATAACAGACTCCTTAGTAGGTTCATCCGTGACCAGGTAGGCATAGTTATTGCCCTTCCCGGTCCCTGCCAGAACAAACTTGGTTAGCAAATAAGATTCCAATAAGTAATGTAAGCAAGTACCTTGGGGGCACATCTCAAGGGGCTTTTTTGTAATTATTTATTCAGGGAACTAACTTACACATCGGGATCGACTGTACATGCATGGCTCTAATTTGTTGCGCTTGCGCTCTCACGGGTTGAAACCTCACGGAAGACCAGACAGCTCTGGTAAGGCACATGGATAAGTATAAGGTAACAGCAGAAGTGTTAGTGCTGAATTCTTTGGAATAAATGCGGGGGTGGTGGTAACATTGATTGCTAAGAAGCTAAGCTAACTGATCTATGCCACCTGCGCCATACTTACTAACTGTGTAAGCAAGTCTTTTGGCGATTACCTCATAGGCTCGTTCCGCGGAGGGCTCAGCCACGTGTGGCGATGACGCTAGGCTGCTTTCGGACGTGACATTTTCCTCTTCATCTTTAGGAGACTGGTAGATGCTACTTGGATGCTACTTAGTGTCTTTTTTGGTGTGAGATTGAGTTGGTTTCGCTGAGCATCGAGCCGTGGCACAGCATGGTAATATTGGAATCGTATCCGCTGTCTATACAATCCCTAACGGTCGCGTATCCCACGTATCTACTGTCTCCCATCCGAATTTCTTCAACTCTTTCAGATCGTCGGCATCTGCAGTCCGCTTGAGGCCAGACCCGTCCTTCTTTGACTGTGTCTTTGATGTGGACGCCGGCTTCTTAGGTGCCAGATCGTCCGTCCTCTGCTGTAGGCTCTCCCTAAGAAGCGCCGTCCAGTGATTGGAACTCTGCTCGCAAACGGCAAGAAGGTAAGCGTGGGACAGTAGTCGCCTCCGAGACCCCCATTCCGGCGAGTGAAGTATATGGTCCAGCCACATGTACAATCCTTCGAGCTGAGGGTCACTTTTCACGTTCTTTGAGCCTGAAAAGGCCAGTACATTCACCATGTCCTCCGTCAGGGATGCCAGGGCCGGGGGATGGCCCTCGGCGAGCATTTGTAATAACGAATCCCACTTAGCGAACATTCCCGTCATGGAGTCACCCATCCTGGTGCCAAATTAGCTTATAAGGTCATAGAATTATCAGAATATAGAAACTCACTTCCGACCAGCAGGAACCAACAATGAGTCCTCCACGATCACGCCTGCTAGCGCAGACGCCCCACGATTGGAAGACTTGCAAATCGAGATCAAATGCGTAGAAGTAAACGAGACATTCTGCTGGAACCGCCTCTTCTTCCGCGGTGGCTCTGACGACTCCTCTTCAGCTAGTAAGTGCTCGAATTCAGTTCTCAAAGCCGCCTTGATCGGCTCGATGTCGTCTTCAGCGCCGTCAAATGCCTCAGGTTCCGACACAGGCACCGTATCAGCACTCAGGTCAGTCTTGGACCAGTAGTAGTCCCACAACCACTCAAGGGACCGCTGCGTGGCATTGCGCAGCACTGTCAGAGAAGGTAGTTCACGATGCGTCGCCTCGTGACGCAGTTCCACAAATGAGGCCGGTAGGCCCAGATCAATAGCTCGTTGGAACATGGTCTTACGCTGACCGTTCAGTTTGGAATCGACGAGCCCCGTCACGAATCTGTCTGTCGTTAGCGATAATTACTCTTTACACAGCCATACGGAAACAACTTGTTCCATGAGCAAAGTGGATGATCATACCGACAAAACGCAGCCGAGTACGTAGCCCGAATAGAAAAGATGGAATTTTTCAAGGCATCATCATGGAGAATGGCGTCCGTTAGCAAGGCCGTGGCTTCAACAGGATGTGGCAGGTTTCCCCGTAGCTTCCAAGCTGCAACCTATCATAACTGTTAGATCAAATAGACTTATTCATATATTTCAGGGCGGATTTTCGCATACAGTGGCGCAGGCCTTGGAGCGCATGTCGGGCCCATCATAGAAGGGTGCAGGGTAGAATTGACTCCGCACCGCGAGTAATTGCGAGTGCTCCTTCCATGGTGTGAAAATGACCTTTGCCATTTTGTTACTGAACGATTTAGCAGTTTCAAATGTGATGATTCACCCTCACCCTGCACTGGCCGGGGGCACACTGTACATCTTCGTCGACAGTGATTTTGTTCGCCCGGAATAAGGTTGTTCCCGCCGCTGCGACTCCTTATCGGTTCGGCTGCGTTGATTCGTTCATGAAACTACTATGTACTAAGTAGGCAAACTACAAAGTAGACTACCACTACGTTCTCTCTATTTTGTTGCTTACGTATTATTGATGCTTGGTGCAATGTGTTTATCAAAGATATTCTCGTAATTGTTACATTCACTGGTGTCTAATACATGCATTTCAAGTTCAACTAATCCTCCCTGGGTATCCTGTACTGTATGCTAAATTGAAAACGCCTCCGAAACAATAACTCCACGCTATGCAATGCTGTAGCCCGAAAACCGAAAAGAGCAACAATCAAGGGCGGTAAACGCGACAGTGTCGGAATCAAATCCATCCATAACCATAATTCATACAGGGTTGGCTAGCCATGTTAATAAATGGCTGGGAATCGACCACGGCATGCTGCTCGAGGTCGTCGTCATCAAAGAAAAAGGATCTTTGCATCATGTTGCCAGGTGCTTTGATCGGTTGTTGAAAAGTCTCAGCTTCAGGCTGCTTAGGGTTCGAATCAGTGCCCTTGTTGTTGACGGGGCTCTCATCCTGATTTTGTTCGTCATCATCGTCCTCATCCTCCTGGTCATCTTCATCGTCCTGGTCTTCGGCTTCATTGTCGGAAGACGGGGTGAAAGTCTCCTCCAACTTCAGCCCCTTGCCGGAAAGCCCTAAGAGCGAGTTTCCCAGCGAAGCTTCCGGGTTGCTGTACAGACCCATTCCGACGAGTTCATCCTCGTTCTGCTTCTCGGGCAAGGACTCTATCTGCGAATGCAGGTCATCATCAGGTCGCTGAATAGGTAGAAAGTCAGGCGTAGGAGGGCCAGTCAAGCAACCCGATGACGGTACACTCTCATAACTCGAACCTGCGACGTAGACTGGAGGGATGTTGTTGTGCATGGATGACATGTCGAAAGAGTAGCAGTCAGACATGGGTTCTGCCATTGTCGACAAGGTTGAAGCGCTGGTGTCCCAGGAGACGGGCTCAATTTGAGACTCGCTCATCGGCAGCATGGTAGATTGTTGGAGCGACATCTGATGCTGTGGTGCATCAGGCAGGGAAGGGAATCCCATATCCGAGCATGGAATATCTGTTGTGTAGGATGACATCATGGAAGAGTTGTCGAAGGTTGCAGAGGCAGTAGGCAGTGGCTGAGGGCACACGCCAATGGCGGCAAAGTTGTCTAAGGCCGTAGTTGCTGGCACATACTGAGTAGTAGGATAGCTAACAGACTCCAAAGCCGGATGCCAACTTGTCGGACGGTTCTGGCCAGTTCGGGCAAGTGCAGAGGCTACAAAGGCAGTGTTGACGGGAGCCTGGTAGCCCTGGTACATGGGCGAACTGTAAGGGATGGTTGCTGTGCGCCGTCTGCCAGCAGACGAAGGACTGTTCCCAGCGCTGCGGGGTTTCATCACTCGACCCGTCCGCTTGGGTTTAGGGAAAGCATGGATCAAGTCACGAAATGTCGAAGAGCGCCAGCATGACTGGTTGCCTTGAACCCAGCTTGGGTTGGCAAAGGACGATTGGGGTTGCCAGTAGTCGGCCATTGAGAAGATGGTGAGATATTGAGAGAGGGAGAGAGGGATAGAAGACTTGGGTATGAAAGATAGGACTGAGAGGAGGTGGATCGTCAATTGAAAGTGTGAGGAGGGAGGTATGTGATATAAGCATACATAGTAGTAGTAGGTGAGAGGCTAGAAGGATAAGACGGGATGGTGGGATAGGGCGGTGGTTAGATTATATGGAGTATCAAGCACGGATAGGATCCGTGGATGATGACTGCAGGAATATGTAAAGGATCTCCGAAGACTGGGGTTCGAGACTTATCATCTAAAGATGACACAGGGGGCGTGAGGGTCACAAGGCGTGGAGGCAAGGTACAGTTAAGTGCGTGCGGTACTAAGTAGCAAGCCCAAGGCCTAGTCGAGTAATTGACCCAGATGGTTCGGATAAGTAGTAGATTATGCGGTAAAGAGTAAAGTAGGAGCGAATCTAAAAAAGTAAAAAAGAAAAAGGCAAAAAAGGGGAGATGGAACAAAAAAAATAATATTAATAAATTAATAGTAGATGGGGAAAAAAATAAAATAAGAAAAAGGAAGGCCCTACATGAGGGTGATACACGGAGATGTGGGACGCATGTACATGGGCATTTCTTGATCTACCATCCGCCCCAGTTCCACGATCCATTACTGTAAGTAAGAAGACTAATGGGTTAGTGGGAGCGGGCACATGTTGGGATGACACGACGTTGACACTAACGAAAGCAGACTAGTTGGTGGGAACCGAACAGGGCAAGACATGGGACGAGAGGAGTTGAAGGGGGGGCTCAGACTACTAAGACTGAGTCTAGTCTAGGTACCAGGAAGGGGAGGAAATGGGCAAGGAAGGAAGGGGACCCAAGGAAGGAATGGTTGATGATGATGAAGATGATTCAGATGAGCCCATGCCACACGAATGCTGTCTCCACTCCGAAAGGACTCTCTGGGACCTGCGAAGCGGGCAATCAATCCTGGCTCTGACTCTGTGCTGGCAAAAATGACTTCTGGACTGCCCTGGGCCCATGGAATTGGGGCTGGTTTAGTGGCTAACGGCGGGTGACGATGGGGGAATGGATAATAATGTCGATGGTGGGGATGATCAGACCCATTGGCAAAAGAATTTGATGGACTTGCAGTGTCCACCGGGAGGGGGGGAGAAATATGGAACAGAGGGTCAAGAGAAAAACGAGGGAGATGCGGCAGAGCGGCAAATGATTGGATGGGAAACTGAAATCGGAGCTCCAGTCCAGGGAAAGGCAGCAAAGATCATGGATGGAACTTAAAGAAGGAACCAGAAAATGGCCGGGCCCTCATCATGCCCCCCTCAGCTCCCTCTCTTGCAAGCCGAAATGAGTAGTGAGTGACCGAGTGATTGACTTGACTGACTTGACTTTTGACTTGCCTGGGACATGCCGAAACTAAACTAAAAGTAAACTAAACTAAACTTTCCACTAGATACGACGCACAGTAGTAAGGCCCGTGTGAGAGCCCCATGGGAAGTCTGGGGCTAAACTGGGAACTTTTGGGAGTTACTGCGTCTTCCTGCATCCTTTTCTGCTTCTTCTTACCATACCATACCAGCCATGGTGCCGCCCGTTGCCTGCATTCTGATTGATTTCCCTGTCCTCCCTGTCGGATAGATACTACGGAGTACGTGCTATTTCGGTAACAATGCAGTGAGGTGGTTATAGTAGTAATTAGTTAGTGCTCGGTGTCTTTCTACTTAGTTAACATGCGACAGACAGGTACGGTGATCAGTTACATTCATGACCGACGTGCGACTTTGCGCTTACTTAGTAACTAGTCAAGTCGGTCTGCTGAGACTAACTAACTATTACATGTAGTACCAACCCACTGTATGATTGTATGATACTTCACAGAGCGCCGCCCCATCAAAAGCAAGAAAAGGTAGCACTAAACTACTGCCGGTGTGTTTAGCTTAATCCCCCCCCTCTCTCACCTTCTCGATGACGCAGCCGTGCCATGGCCCTTTGTACGGTGCCTGGGAGAATTTTGCGATTTATTAGTCACGCTGTACCAGGGGTAACTATGTATCTCTCTGATAGGTAGGTAAGTTATGTAGTACTACTAGTACTAAGTAAAGTACTTAGGCAATGAAGAGAGCGTATGTGTGCAACCACTCTCCTTGAGTCACTTCTAGCCCAGGCTGTTGCTGCCCCCTCCATACATACATACATACATGCATGGGTGAAGGATGGATGGTTGGATGGATGGATGGCCGGACCCAAATCGTGATACACCTTCGCAACTCTCCTCGGCCGTCTTAGTCATTATGGGAATGCCCGCGGTGAAGCGGTAATATTGGCCTGGCAAATGACCCACGATCCGACCCGATCGTCAACCCTGCGGCCAAACACTCTCCCAACTCTCTTTCCGTTCCATTCCACCTTTACTGTTTCTGTTTCTGTTTCTAACTAGTAGAGGATGATTCTTCCTTATCCGTATTACATAGTCTCCTACTACTCCGTAACTAGGCACACATTTGCCCCCCTTCCCCCCCCTCTCTCGTCTTCTCCTCTTTCCCTCCCCACCCACTCCCTCCTTCGTCTCCTCCCTCGTTAAGTAACCCCTTCAAGCCCAGTCTTGTCCCCACAAGTTCACCGTTTTCAACGCGTCACAACGCCCGTTACGCAAGGGTTACAATAATGCGGAAAGTTTCCAAGGGCCAGAGTTGCTTCCCCTGTCCGGAGTACGTATCGACATCGGATGCAGGTCTGGCCCAGTTCTCTACCCGGCAACCTCAAGCAAGCTAGGCACATAACTTACACCATCTATCCATCCCACCCATCCACATAGCGAGCAAGCAACACTCTAATTTGGTAGTCGTCGTATCGCATCCTCTTCCAGCCTGGCGATAGATCGAGACAAGGGCAGGAAGGAGCATGCGGATGGTCGAACAAGCTGCCTTCCGTCTCATTCCTTGTCATCGTCATCCTCGTCCTTCGGCATCCCCGGGCGCACATCCCATCATCCCGCCGACCATCCTTTCTAAAGACTGATTCCTTGGGTGCTTGTGCTTCTATTGCTGTCCAACCGCGCCAGGGTGGGAGGCATCACCGTTATCACACATACTTGCAACCACTGATAGATTACTAGCCCAGAACTAATTTGGACTACCCACCAGGCCTGACTCGGTGAACCACTTGTCTCGTGAAGCGCTGAGCTGATGATCATTGATTGCTCTGGGCAACTCATTGGCCAGACAGGTATGCTACTCCATACTTCATGCGTGCACAAGAGGCCAAGATTGCCTCGTTACCTTGGCACCAGCACAGGTTATACTATCACCACTTCTCCAACCATAGTACAATGATCAAGTAACTGTACCTATGTTCCGAATTCCGATCGTTATTCTTGCTTATCAATTTCCTGTTGCCGGTCAATCTATTTCGTTGTGGATCACATGTTTCATAGCCATAATACGTGTGACGAGCCGGATAGATCAGCTGGCTGAGTGGCTGAACGGTGAAAGCCTACTTGCCGTACGGACCACCTCTCGGTGTAGGGGGGAGGAGGGGATTAGGGAAAACGGAAAGTTCGGCTAGAAATGACAACACTTGGACTGGGTTCAGGGATCGGAGAGGGGGGGCGTTATACGGAGAGTACGGAGTACGGAGCACTCAGAAACAGAATTTGCTCAAGGCAGGAGAAAGAGTGGGGTGTGCACTCCTACTTTTGCTACTTACAAGTTACAACACGCAAGTCGCAAGAGGCAGTGAGAGAGACAAGAGAGAGGGAAACACCGCTCGGTATCAAGAGACTCCACAGGTCAGGCTGGCTGTCTAGCTTATCCGGGATGGAAGTGGGCTGGTGCCAATAAATGCATTTTTGACGAGTCCAGCTGCACCAGAAAGAGAGGTACAGCAGATGGGTTCCGCCTAGAGCGCTAATGCCCCCCATCATATGTAATCGACAAAGGATGCCGGGGCGGAGGATTATTCCATTGACATGGGGACCATTTCCAGAACCAGGGTTACTACCGGAGCAAGACCGACTAAAAGCAGAGCCCTACCCACTCCGGTTAGTCCCCGTGGCGCCCCTCGAGAAGCCTAAGTACCTGAAGGCTGAGCCCGAGTCACTTTTAGTGCGCCTTTGGGTCAGAGTTACATGCGCCCCTCCTCCTTCTGGTCTGCTCGGCCGCCTTGAATTTGGTCCTAAGGAAATAAAAAAAAAGTGAATGTGCCTAAACCTGCATAGGGCCAAAGAAGGGGGCGCGAGAGCAGAGAACAACAATCAAAAAAAAAAAAGTAAGAAAAGAGGCCAAGAAGGGACCCTATCTGGATGAGGTAAGTACCTCCTGTATGGATGTATCCAACTAAACTAACGTTCTCCCCGTGAGAGCAATAATATGGCCACCGTGCTCCGGCCACCGGGGCTCACTTTACATATACGACAGCCTGGCGATCGGGATTTGTGGCACTGCGTCAGTCACGCCCGTTCTAGTCCATCTTGACTGACGCCGGTACGTAAATGAAGTTTGCTAACGAGGCACTTATTCGAGGAGAACTGGCAAAAGCATCCGCAACAATAAGAAACAAAATCAAATAGGAATTAAACGGACAAAAAACGAATGCTTGTCCCGCTTCAAAACCCGGCTGTTCGGGGAGGCGGATAGCCTTCCATTGTACTAGAACCGCGCCAGATGCGTGGCAGGCCAGATCGAAAGGGTAACGAACTCGAGAAAACCTCCGTGCGACGCCTTAAGCGGGTACAATCACCACTAATCAAGATACATCATCGAAAAAGCGACTAATCAGATGGTTGAGATCATCGTCTGGACGCCCTACAAATCAGAAGCCGGAGATTACAGGAGGGGAAGCATCGGAATGCATGTGCAGGCCCACCTGACGGCAGGGGACTGGGAAACTGGAAACCGTGAGATGGAAGGGCCAGTCGAGCAGAATTCCAGAAGGCTTGGGGGCCAAATCAGCCCTCGATTGGGTTATGCAATGGATGGAAACGGGAGACAAAAATGGAAAGGGAGGGGGCAGGAAACAGGAAAAAAAAAAAAAAAAAAAAAAAAAGAGAGAGAGAAAATTTTCAATCAATTAATATATCGAAAAAGAAGGGAAAGGAGAGGGAAAAAAGGAGGAAAAAAGTAAAAGAAAAAAAAAAAGATGTTCTCAGACCAAGTGGGTCAAACTCCCATATCTCCGTTTCTACGGGAATACGGAGTCAAACTGGCTGAACAGGGATCCTACCAAGAAGCAGGAAGGTCAGGTAAGCTACCAGTTAGCTTTGTATGGTACTACGGTAACCACTCAGCCTAGCTCTAGTCTACTACTCAGTAGCTTGCGAGGTCCAGGATCTATTCGTTACCTGCCGGTCGTCTGCTCTAAGTGGTGCTCTACACGCCGTCCAGTCAGCCGAGGCTCGCAAACGGCGCTTTTCAACAGCCAATAAAACCCCGTCGTTACTGATCTGATAGGTTACAACCAACGACGCTTTAAGCCTTCAACAGTACGTACTACTATACTATACCTTACTATTCTATACTATACTGGTTGGGAATGGATCACTCGTTTGGAGTATGCTGGATTACCTCGCCAGGGGTGGTGATGATCCCTCACGGGGGTACGCCGTAAGGACTACACAACACCGAGCGCCTAACTTACTGTACATTCTGCGTGCGTGATATGCTCGACGCCTTGACTTTCGGACTTGTCCACCTCCTACTCCTAGTATACAAGGGTGCAGGGATGAACATCAGCCACCATTCCACTCAGGCAGACTACCTCAGGGGGTGATTGTCAACAATCGGATAGACTCGACAGCTCGTGCCCGCTGCTGCCACCGACATGGTATCTAACAGGTAGCAAGGTTCGGCTAACATGTCATTAGCTAATAATTGAGCGAAAGGCTAAAAGATCACGAAGCGATGCGCCCTCCCGGCGGGACCCGCGCATCCCTGGGATATCAGAAAGTTAGAACTCAATATAAGGTCTCTCAGTTCACACGCTATCATTATTACGCCACGGATCAATTACGAAAGGGCGTTAGGATAGATACTACTATATGAGCCAAGGGCTTCGGCTCGTGATATCAGGATTAAGTGTAAGACCTTTTAGCAGGATACAAGTCCCCCCAACGCGCTGGTCTAACCGACCTAAGCCACTTGCAAGGTTTAAGTTGGCTGCTTTATGGATATTCATCTACTATGGAGTAGACTAGCTGAACTTCGTTAATTGTGGTGTTTCTTGGCCCCTTGCCTTTACTGCAGTGTAAGTGATGGGCCAAGAGAAAGCAAAAAGCAACGTCTACAATATAGTGAAAACGACGGATGACTGCGGAGAAAGTGATGGTTTGGGCTAAAACGTGATTAGTATGGGACGAACACTTGGACTAGATAGTAATAATAATAATTATAATAATAATACACAAAATTAATGATGGACAATGGGGCCCATCCGTCAGGGGCCATGGTCGCGCCTGCATAGCACCCTAGCTTCCCCATCAGAATTCAGACGCCTAGCTGAATGTATGCCGCTCGATCCAGCAACCAAGTAAGCGAAATGGCGGTCGCCGTCCGAGACAGGCCCAAAGTAAGCAGCAATTTGTTAGTCTCGTTAGTTCGCACTCCGTAGTTGGCTTCGGAGAAAGTCAACTCAGAACGGAGTAGCGATCATCCAACTACTTGATTAGTTCCAAGCCAGTGATCAACTCGCAACGCGCCTTCAAATCTTAGCTTTCTTTTTCCGAAGCCACTCCTCGCTAGCATGTCAGGATTCGTCTCACTCTCTCGGCTGTTTTTTTTATTGCTCTCGCCGCCTTCCCTCACTACTAATTATTCTAACTAACTATGGAGTACGGCCTGAGGATTAACGTGTCATCAGACCATGGTTAGGCCCGAGCGTCAAAACTGGCCTTTCTCAATGAAAAACATTGGACGCTAATTTATATTTGGCTTACTTTAGTGGCATGTCATTGATTCACCTGCCCCTAGATAACTAAATTTGTGTTATGCCGCCGTAAGAAAGGAAAAGCCGGCCCTCTCTCTCACTCTGTTCCAGCTTGGTTACTAGCATCTTCTAGTAGCATAGCAGCAGTGCCCGGCTATCATTGGCTGCCGACGAAAGTGCTTACATGCGCTGCTGTGCTATCAGGGGCTTCAAGCCTCCTTCATACAATCGTCATCTAGCCATGCTTCCTGATGCGATCTCACCCCAACAGTAACTAGCACCTTACTTCGCCCGCTTTACAACTGGAGCTGGAGCTGGAGCACCAGGCTGCAACCGACTGTGAAATCAAGCCATCGGCGCAGCGTGGATGTGACACGGCATTCCACTGATACCGCCATCACCTGGCCCGTGTGATTTGTCCTGATTGTTCATGGCTGACCACATAACCCACCCTGGCATAGTTGTTGATACGGGTCTCGCAAAGCTTTTTCTCCTCCGCGGGCATCAATCATCGTCAACGATTAAGTTACTAGCAGACGGTGATTGACCGCGTGCCCTCACCGACGCCACTATTATGTCTGAGCTCGCAAGCAGATCGCGCGGCAGAGTCGGAACCCTCCTACAAAAGTTACGTAGGTAGGGAGGAGCCTGGACGAGAAGGCCCAAAACCATTACCCAAGTGGGTCATATGTAAGCTGCATCTGCCATTTGACGACCGGAAACGACACGCAAGTTGCGACATAATACGGAGCAGTCCGAGACCTAAGCAGTCGAGGCGGAGTACGTAGGATGTATGAGCCTTGATGTTTGAGAGGTTTATCGAGTCGAGCCGTTTTCTAGGCTGGTTTTAATCCTGCAATTACCATTCCGCGGACCGTCAGCCGCGAGTCTCCTCTTGTCCTCACTAATCTATCTACAACTTATCAAGGCTGCTACGGGAGGCATCTGCAGGTGGCCATGAGTCAAAATGGCGTACATACATATACCGCCAGTAGGTCCATGCATGCATGCATGGGAACCAAAATAGGGCGCTGTCCATCCGGCCAATGACGAGACATATTCGGGCTCAATCTTTCGTCTCCAAATGCAGCAGACGACAATAGTAGGAGTGAAATGGTGGAGTATGGCTGGGCAGCGGCGAGTTACACAACAAACCAGATCTCATCATAATACACGGAGGAGCATGCATGATCTGCTGTAGGCAGACGTGCTGGCAATGCCGATGCGAGGTAGGCACCTACTGTACAGAGTACGTAGGTATCTTCAGCTGCCACCACATATTTCGGCAGATACTGCAGCATTCTGGATTCTTGCATTGTTCAGATCTGAAGGGAGGGGGGAGGTATCACACAGAATGTGGCCTGTGCTTTAGGTTTGTCCTACGTGTCAACCAACCAGTAAGGAAGAGGCATGAAACCTGGATGTAGTATAAAGTGGACTGGGGTCTGGAACGCTATGATTACTACACACTAACAACAGGTTTGGATACAATGCCTCATGCCACCGGCATTGGTTGAAGTTCGTCGTCAGCCTGACAGTTACATTCTACCCCGAGCATAGGAGGAGGAGGAGGAGGAGCAGCAGCAGCAGCAGCAGTAGCAGCAGTAGTACATAGTTTTAGTGTATGAAAGTGGGCAAATGACGAGGAAGAGGGGGTGGGAGAGCCCGATGCTTACCATACCATACCGCCCGAATCAAGTATAGCCGTCAGGCCACCATTACAAGGCCAAATGTGACGGTGTCAGGCATGCATTTTGAATGCAGGCAGGGAATTGGGATGGATTCTGCAAAAGAGGCGGACTTGCATCTCGCAGAACGAAAGGCAATGGAACCACATGACCATCCTTGCACCAATGAACCTGAGAAACTGATAGCGCTGCGCTCATCACATACATCGCCTGCCTTAGGTGCAAATTATCTAGTAGCGAGGCTTTCCGGCGGCTGCTTCAGCCTATGACGCTACAAGAGGGGCTTGTACATAATAGTACTGTGCGCCGGACCAGCATCACCTTCCATCATTGTCGCCCCTCGAAAGGGTCTCCGCAGATGCAAAAGACCCGATACCAGATGTGGTCTAGGGATACGAAGGCGCCTTGGGTCGTTTCACTACCCCTGGCAATCAGATCCAGGCAGCGATGCACTTCTCTCTCCTCCACCTCCACCATCCTCTCGCGGTGTGCTGGGGAGAAACCCACCAAACAGGATAATGCTATTTCCTAATAACACTGACCAATTCCCCATTTCAAAGCGAAGCGAAGCAAAGAACTACTGCTAAAACTGCACCCGATACTCCATACCAACTTAAGAGTAAGAGAAGAGGGGCCGACCAGCAAAAGATAACCCGGTTGACAGACTCACTATTAGAAGATCGGCGGTAAATCGCACCAAGCCCGACTGCACCGTGACCTAGTTGCGGTCAATGATAGTCAGCGGTCCACTGATGGGGGATTTACTAGAACTGGCAAACCAGTCAGCGCGCGAGTACGAACGACCTTTCTCCGTTCGTTAAGTTCCCAGGATTTTCCCAATATTAGGGATTAATCATCATCGACGGTGGCTGAGATTCCCGACTTGTTGCTGGTTTGCTGCTGCACTTGTCACGGACTCACGGCAGATCCATCATAAAGTGGGGTACGTACCCGATTTGCCGCAGCCAAATTTGCCCCGAACGAAGGAAATTAGTCTTAGCTGGTCTCCAAATTTTCCTTTCTTTTTTTTTTCTCTCTCTTTCCCAATTCAATTTAATTTCTTACAAGTACTTGTGCAGTTGTGCTTGTCTATCTGCTCATCACACTCCTCATTCGGATTTCCCCTTCACCTCCCTCGCACCCTAGTGCCTCCTTTGCATGATGCTAATCGGCAAACAGCGGGTATTGCCACAATCCACCAGCACCACTACCACCAATGAAGTATTGTCGAGGGATGTCTGACCGTTGGTGGGTCAATCTAGTTCAACTCTTGCGAGCAAATAACGCGTCCAGGATCCTGTCAATCAGACGCTACCTGACCTATGGATCTGTAAAAAAGTGATCCTTTTCCTTCTCGGGGGCTTGGTCTCATCATGGCCTTACGGAGGAAGTCAAAGCCAGCTGGATGAGTGTAGTGGCGGTATGCAGATTGACCCTCCACTCGAAAAGGTAAACTGTTGGCGATAATCCCTCCATTCCTAATGGAGTCGTGCGTTGGGGCCGCCCGTAAATTGTCAAGTTTCTCCCAGACAGAATTCTCGGGCTAAGCGGCCTTGGATATTAGTTATTCTCCGGTGTCTTGATTAACCTTTTACGTAGGCGGATTTCCATGCTCGGCCGAGTAGGGAAATGGTTAGCGGACCACGGAGTACTATCTACACAAGAGACCGAGAAAGTATGGTTCCCTTTCCACTTGATGGGGACCGGGACCTGCAATGATTGATGATGTATGGACGACAAGTTGAGTTCCGGCCATGACTGGAGTTCGGAAAGCCACATGGCTGACTATTCGTCCCGCCCCAATAGTCGATACTTTCTCTCGGTAGTGGAAGTTTTTCTCTGATTGTCTCTTGCATCATCCGGGGTACCCTTTGTGGTTTGTGGCTCAAGGCTGGAACTTCTCATCGACAGCCGATGCTAAAGATGGAAAGAAGACAAGAAAGACAAAAAAGTCCCCTTGTCGTAATCTACGTGTCCAGCGACCGTGTATAAAGTTCGGGAGGAGAGATGTGCAAAACAAGTTTTGGGAACACGGCAAGTCATCGTCGTGACGCTGTAATGTCCATCCTCATCCATTCATTAAAATCCTCGCAAAACCGTAAATAGATGAAGAGGGGCAGAAACGGGAGCCGCGGGATTGTCGGGTGGTTGTTGTGGTGGTTGTTATTATTACTACATATAGGGCAGTGGAGCCCGGATTATTCGGTGGCTGGCAAACATGGCACGTTGTTGTTATGTGTGCCGGTTGTTCCCAAAGGGCTGATCACCTCACTTTATTGCTCCCTAATTTAGCCTCGACCTGACTTGACCTGACCTGACTCTTGACTTGAGTGACTATCTGGTACTGACCATGGCTATGGCCCGCTGCTAACGCGCCTAGATCGAACTGGCCTTCGGGGGCGCGTGGGTTGCGAGTTATTGAACCTAACCCCGATGACTACTGGATTCAGTTAGTTACTATCTACTGTGTTCCACTGTCTTGTATTAGTATTATCATAATTGTGCCCCAAAGAAAAAAAAATTAAATAGATAAATAAATAACCACTTTCCCAAGACGGGCTAAGAAAGTCTGTTGTCCGCTTGTCTCATGTGCCACGCATCCTCATTCCCACTTTGCCGCCTCATGACATCTCGACTGTCTTTCACAGTTCACAGTTCACAGTTCACACAGCCATAATCCTGTATCATCATCATCCACTTGCAGTGAAACTAGACTTACAATTCCCCCTCGTTTACTATTATAGCAACTGACTATATACTTCGGACGTGTCACCCATCGTAAACAGTCTCCACAAACCCTATACCATACCTGATGATCCAAATGTTGTCTAAATAATAAGTAAGTATACTGGTCATTCTGCGCTCATCAAGCTTACACAGTAGTACAGTACATACAGTAAAAGCAAAGCATAAAAAAGCCACTTTAGACTTTCGCATCTGGAACTAGTCTATCTATACTTACTATCTATATACGAAACTCCCCGACTTGATTGCTTGATTGATTGATTGATGCCTATCTACGGTATGAACCTCCGTTATTGAATTATTTACGGAGTATCTTTCACATACTTATTACTTTCCGTTCTTTGCGCGGTCCAGATTTCTATTTATATCACCGACCGAAACGAAACGAAACGAAACTATTGATTTCGTAGACCTTCTAGAAGGAAATGAAATATTGAAGGCAACTAACTCTCCGAGATGATCGGATCGACCCTACATAGTAGCTTGCCTCACTTGGTTGGTTACGTGTGGAACAATGAGTGCTTGTGGTAGGGAGTAGTCATGGTTGTGTGTGCGTGGTGATGAATGGATGCATGCATGCATTAGGGACGATCTGTGTAACGCGTGTTTCGGTGGTTGATGGGGATCGCTTATTATCGGGGTTTGGGGGTGAGGTTGAACTGCTGGGGTTGAACCTTTGTTTTTTGTTGTGGTTAAGTAGTACGTTAGTTAGGGTGTGCGGTGTTTGTGTCACTGTTGGTTGTATAGTAACTTTTGGATTGCCAATTCGGTGTACATTATTATGTAGTATTTGCCTGTGTATTGCATCATGGTCGTAGAGCAAGCAGTTGAGTATCATTGGTAATGGGTTTTGAAGACTAATGCCATCGACAATGTCATGTAGGAGGACATAATGTTGAGTGTATCCCTAACCCGTCAACCACTTACTAAAAATATATATCTACATCGCCGCATGATCACACCCAACAACCACACCAAAACCTACAATCACCACCAAACCATGACAATAACCCCCCTGTTGAATCCCATAATTCACGTAGATAGCCCATGAATACACCCGCCACCAAATTCAACCCTCCCAACCTCTGCATCTATACCAACTCCATCACATTGACACCAATTCATGCACCATGACCGCCGGACCGGCAACGACGTCATACCCGCCGCCTTTCTTTCACCGTTTGCGACCTCTCATCAACCCACATCAACCTGTACAATGACGACCACGCAATAGTGTCATCACGATCAGCGTGAGTCGGCTTTTTTGAACATTCCAAATTGAAACCAAATTCACACACATACGCACCATGGCTGGAGAGGAGGAGCCGGCATCACACCGCGATCACGTAGGTTGTCCCAACGTACCCAGTAATCACCGCAGAACGAAGCTAACTTATCTGAAAGAGTCGCGGCAGAACAGATGGTTACTCGTCAGATACACATAATCAGCTCGAGGTATTTATGATTTCGATAACTCGCAATGACCGGAGTGACTAACACAAGATATATCCTGCTAGGTCGTCCTTCAACCCGAATGCAGCCATCGTCGCAAATCCTCCCTCGTCATGGCGGACGATCCCATGACGAGACCTGATCTTTCGCATGCCGACCAGACGACAGCGTGTTTCGTGCACTCGCTGATAGCAGGGGAATGGGGGGATCCGACGAATAAAGTGAAGGTATTAGAGGGGGTATTGAAGGGGACCAAGGACGAGAAAACAAAACAAGAAGAAGAAGCAGCAATGGAAGAGGACGACGAAAATGAGATAGAGAAAGAAATGATGCAATCACGACACCTGACGAAGAAGCAGTTATCCGACATGGCGTGGAACGTGCGCAAGCTGTCCAAGAAGCTGGACAGTATCAAGTTGAAACTCACGGTCAAGACGGTATTCCTGGTCACCAAGGCGGGCGATCAATCGGTGATTGGATCGACGAGGGAGGTCGCCAGGTGGCTTCTGTCGAGGGATCGCGATACGCAGTATAATGTGTATGTGGAGAAACGGTTGGAGACGGATCCGGAGTTCGGTGCAGCAGAGATACTGAGGGAGGAACCGTCGGCGAAGAGTCGGCTGAAGTACTGGGACCATGAGCTGGCGGCGGAGAGGGCTCATTTGTTTGATTTCGTGGTCACGCTCGGAGGAGATGGTACTGTGCTGTTTACGAGTTGGCTGTTTCAGCATGTGGTGCCGCCGGTGTTGTCGTTCTCGCTTGGTTCGTTGGGCTTCTTGACCAAGTTTGACTTCAATGAGTATCAGAAGACGCTGTCGGCTGCGTTTAAGGATGGCGTGGTCGTCAATCTACGACTACGGTTTGAGTGCACGATTATGAGAAGTAATCCATTGCCGAAGGGGGAGTTGGGCCCCGGTGGGAAACGGGATTTGGTCGAGGAGTTGATTGGAGAAGAGGGTGATGATACGTTAACGCATAGACCGGACAAGGTGCTTCAGATATTGAATGATGTTGTTCTTGATCGAGGGCCGAATCCTAGTATGTCCCCGCTGCCACCCTGTCGCATGGAGTGCTTGCTAACTGCCTGTATAGCTATGTCCTCCATTGAGTTGTTCGGCGACGATGAGCATTTCACAACGCTGCTTGCTGACGGTGTTTGCATAGCGACACCAACCGGCTCAACTGCGTATAACCTCGCAGCTGGAGGGTCACTATCTCATCCAGACAACCCTGTTATTCTCGTCACTGCAATCTGCGCCCATACACTGTCCTTCCGGCCTATAATCCTGCCAGATACGATTGTTCTCCGAATGGGAGTACCTTATGATGCCAGGGCGAGCTCATGGGCCAGCTTTGATGGCCGGGAGAGGTGAGTTACGTCGTTAAGTAATTGTAGAACGGATGGCTAACCAGAACACAGGATTGAATTACACCCAGGCGATTATGTGACGGTTTCCGCATCGCGATATCCATTCGCGAATGTTCTACCCCGTGGTCGACGTGGAGACGACTGGGTGCACACTATTTCCAAGACCCTGAATTGGAACTCTAGACAGAGGCAGAAGAGCCTCGACCCGGTGGATGAAGCAAAGCGCAATAAATAGGGACTTGCTTGCTATGCAAAGAGCATATGGACATGTTTACGGTTCGATATACAATATTACCAAATACGGGATTTTATGCATACTGCCATAAACATGAATATGAACATATGTAGCATAACATGGGAAAAGGAGAACTACCTCCTAACAAAATGATGCGCTAAACTTGGCGAGAAATCGAACGTTCGATTTCTTTCGTAGCGGAGGCTGGTGATGAAAATTCGGCCTCTCTAGAATCTTCGTATGGGTCGGCGGGTTTCCCGGGCAGCCTGAGGCCGACTATAAAAAGGGTCTTCCCGCACCGAAATTTCTTCTTTCTTTTTCTCGCACTTCAACTCATGTGTTGAGAAAATCTCAGACGACAAAATTTGGTCGATTGGAATTTCATGATGATTCCCATCGAGTGCTATGGCACTCACTAGCGACATTTTCTCTCATACACACATTAATTGTGTAGTGCGACTAACTTGGTAAGTTCTACAACTTTTTTTTTCTGCTTCGCACGCATTCTACCTGCCCCAACACGACCAGAACCTTCGCTTTGAGTCAAGGCGAAGGTTTCTTATGATGAAAACTTTTCCTACATTCGCAGTTTCCACGCTAGTCGTCGCCATGAACCCATCATAGACGGCTCTGTGCGCAATACTTCCTTGGATGTCTGACTTGGTCGTCAATCTTTTATGATTTTGAATCACCATTGGTTTTGCCGCGAGCGTATGCTAATATTGCTTGCTTAGAATAGGTTCATTGGCTTTGATAGCTTTATATCCTGACAGGGTTTGATGATTGAAAGAGAGGAAGGGCAAGTTGAGACTTCGTCGACGCTGGCTCAAGGATTAGTTAGATTTATTCGCAATGGATATTTATTCGATTGAAGATTGTTCGCTCGCAGATTCGTAGCACACCTGTATATCCTGCAGATCGTGAAGTAGAGTCCTCTAAATCTCTAGTTAGCAGCACACCCCAGTAGATCTCTCTGGCGGCATGCGGCTCAATTAAGCCTAATTCCAAGCACCTGAGGCCATCACCGAAACTGCATGACTGCGCCCCTGCCTCCCCGTAGCTTCTTCCCCCATGCCGCCTACCGGAGGGACATCTATCAACAGCTTCGCCCGCTTCTCGTCGGCCATTCAATTCCACCCTACACTCATGAACCAGCATGATCATATCGCCTGATCTTTCCTACTGAAACACACCAGAATGACCGACTAGCCCAGCGTGAACAAATTCCTTTGTCGTCATCCACCATAACCAACTCTGAATACCTACACATACTGTCAACATGGCGCAACCCGCCCGCCACGCCGCAATGCTATCCATTAGCAACAGCGGTCCAAACCTCCCCGTGGCAGCAGCAGCAGACAGACAACAACCAGCACAACACATCCACACGCAATCCCAATCAAGCCAGGGTCTGCGCGTCCCGTCAAACCGCAAAACCATCTACGATAGACACCTGAACCGCAGCCGCAATGCGGAGCTCAGCCGGGCTAGCTTCGCCTTTCTGTTCGCCGAGATGGTGACTTATACTCAGAGACGAGTAACGGGAATTCAGGATTTAGAACGCCGGTACGTATATAAGCTTTTGCTTGCACACCCTCCGCCCCCCCAACTTCCAAACCATATATACTAACGATTGATATTGTAGATTGAACGAACAAGGCTACCCCCTAGGTCTCCGACTCCTCGACCTCCTCTTCTACCGCACCATGTCCAGTTCCACATCCTCCGCTCTATCCAGCTCTTCCTCGACTTCTTCCTCCCCTCCCAATCGTCCCCTCCGCATCCTCCCCCTTCTTCATCTCATCCACGGCCCTCTCTGGCGCCTCCTGTTTAATCGTCCCGCCGATGCCCTCGAGCACTCTGTCTCTCCCGAGACGCCTAATGAATATATGATCACCGATAATGATCCCCTCGTTAATACGTATATCAGCGTGCCGAAGGAAATGAGCATGCTTAATTGCGCCGCCTTCGTGGCGGGGATTATCGAGGGCGTTTGCGATGGGTGTGGATTCGAGGCGAAGGTCACCGCTCATAATCAGCCTACGGAGATGTGGCCCGGCAGGACGATATTCTTGTTGCGTTTTGGGGAGAGTGTTATGGAGCGGGAGAAGGTTTTGGAGAGGGCCGGCGTCAAATAAATAAATGAACGAATGAATGGGATGTGATTGATATCCATAGGCGGTTGATTATATTTCCTACGGTGTATTATCGGCCATTGTTTATGCAGCGATTTGTTTCAGTATTATAGATTGCGAACGGGTTCTTGTGCTGTGTGGTGTTATGGGTTACGTCGGTTGAGTGTGGAAAGAGGTACGGTTTATATGTGACAGTCGCAGCAGCATTCATTGTTGATGCCGACGCGATGAGTCCGCTCGAACATCTGTGTCTTGTATGTGCAACAGCAAGACGTTTATATTTACGTTGCTGTTCGTCCGCCGAACGAACATGCAGGTAGAGTCTATTCTCCTAGGAGGCCACATTAACTGCAGGAGGAAATACATCAATCATGACCCAATCCATCCTTCATATCAAGATACCCACATAAACGCCGATTAGAAATAGAATGTCTTCATGTCCCTATTTTTATGCTTCTCTTTTACCGTTCGGGCGAAACACTCACCCGCCTCCGTTTCTCTCGATCTTCATAAGGCGACGGGCTCCGTTTCCTGCGACTGCTCGTATCAGGCCTATACCGATCTGCTGAACGATCGCGACGCTCTCGTCGCGGCGAGCGTGATCGCGACCTAGATCTCCGTCTCTCGCGCACAGCAGAGGCATTAGCCCCAGTAGGTCCCTTAGGTCTGTCATCACGGTCACGGTCAGGCATGAATCGCTCGTCGGTAATGCCTATAGGGGCTCCACCATCGCGATTCCGAGACCTGTTCTGGAACCCTTCGCCAAAGCGACCCGTGTCCTCTGATTTCAAATCCCTATAGCGCGTGCGTCCCTTCTTTCCAAGCTTCGTCATATCACGGATCTGCATGTACTGAGGTAGAGTCTCCCGCGAGACATCGTCCGCAAACTTCGCACCCATGATATTTCTCTGTGCCAGTCCCTCGCGCTCCATGTCTTCGCTGAAAAACGCTCCCTTATGGAAGTACCGCTGCATGTATCCGGCCTGGCCTCGAGTAGCCTCCTTCTCTTCCTCCTGCTTGGCGAGGTATTCGCGATCTTCGCGATCGCGCTCCTCAGCAGTGAGATTCCTGCGCCGCTCGACCTCTTCGCGCTCCTTCTCCGCAGCCTCGATCGCTTCACGCTCGCGCTTGATGCGCTTCAGTTCTCGGAGCTTCCACGCTGCGTACTCCGCCTCGGGATCCTTTCCGTCTGTATCATCAATCGCGCCTTCTTCGCCCACTTCGAGCTCGTCGTCATCCCACGCCCGATTCGCCTCGCTCCGAGCAATGGCGTCCTTCTCTAGTTGTTCTCGAATCAATGCGTCGGCTTTCTCCTGTCGCTGTTTCCGACGCTCCTCTGTCTCGGCTGAACTATCCACCACTGTACCTGTCGCAGCTTGGCCGTTCTGTGTTTGAGCGGGGGCGTTGTTGCGCTTGTCTTTCTTAATGAACGTAGGTCGTAACAGCACTCTGCGCGGTGCCTCGTCTTCGGAACTGCTCTCTTCTTCAGAACTCTCTTCCTCTTCATCCTCTTCCTCCTCCTCTACTTCTTCCGATTCCTCTTTCACCGTAGCCGTCCGCGCCGGCGCAGCAGCAGCGGCGGCCACTCTGTCGCCAGCAACAGGAGCAGCCGCCTTCGCAGGCTTGGCCTCGTCTTCCTCCTCCGTTACAAACCCCTCTTCATCCTCATCCGCTTCTTCCTCCTCAATCTTCACATCCTCAACACCCCGAGCGATCTTCGCCGCGCCCGCAGGAAACAAGCTCGCCTTGGGAGCTTGTCGTCGCTGTTGTTCGAGTCTGCGTCGCTCCTGCTGTCTCTGTCTCTCGGCTTCCTTCTTGGCTTCTGCTTCCTCTTCGTCCTCTTCTTCCGATGATGAGGGCTCCTCCGCGATGGCTTTGCCGGGTCGGTATCTGCTTGGTCGGACGGGGTTTGCGGTCATGCCGCGATGGGAGGAGGGGAGGGGAGGTGGCATCTTGAATGATGATAGTAGTAATTATTTTCCAATTGAGGATTTATAAGAAATGTGCCGGATTGAATTTATCTCTCTTTTATTAGTAGTGAGATTGAATTAGAAGTATAGCGCGTGGCGTTGTTCTGGATTATACTCTGTAAAAAAAAGAATTACCGGCAGTCGGAGTCCATACTTAGCTCTCTCTCTCCGCCTTCAATCAAACCTTAGGCCGAGATCCAGACATGCAGAAAAGCTCCAGGTAATCACATGACCACGCGTCACGCGCGCCCGCGCCCGCCTATCCCATCTACTAGACTAAACTACTGTGATCAATATCATATCAATATCTACACCAATCCCACCATTACTTGCCCCCTCTTCCCCCAATTCTCCCCTCACTATAAACCAAACCGACAAACAAATCAACCAACCTACCCACCAACCAACCAACAAACCACAGGCATCGAAGAAAGAAAGAAAGAAAGAAAGAAAGGAAGGAAGAAATAAAAATGTCCCTCCAAACCCCCCGCATCCTCCCCTCCCACCTCCACGCCTTCCACCCCTCCTCCACCGGCCCACGTACCTCGCATACCGTCCGCATCCTAGGAACAGTGACTGCTCTGCGCGGCGACACGGCGACCATGACGTGCGGAAACCACGGCGATGTGACGCTCATCTTGAAGCCTGATTCGCATTTGCAGATGGGAAAGTTGGTCGAGATTATTGGCAAGGTCGCTGATTTGGATAATGGGAGTGTATGTTTGATACCCCTTTCCCTTTTCTTTTCTTTTCTGGTGTCTTTGGAAGTGGGATGAGGTTGGTTTTGGG
This sequence comes from Aspergillus piperis CBS 112811, assembly GCF_003184755.1. Taxonomy (NCBI): domain Eukaryota; kingdom Fungi; phylum Ascomycota; class Eurotiomycetes; order Eurotiales; family Aspergillaceae; genus Aspergillus; species Aspergillus piperis. The sequence goes on from NW_020291603.1 coordinate 808,379, forward strand.
ATGCATAATGGATAATGGCTGATGTTGTGGTGTATAGGGTGTCGGTATTAGAGTCCTAGGCAGTACGGATTGGGGGAGTCCGGCGGATTGTGGTAGGTCTCCTTCCCCCCCCCTTTCTTTTCTTTTCTTTTCTTTTCTTTTCTTTTCTTTTCTTTTTTTGTTGGGGAGTGTTTTGGGAAAGAGGAAAAGATAGGTGCTAATTGTGATTGATTGATTGATTGTAGATTACAAGATCTATGAGCATGTTGTCAATGCTACGCATAAGCTCAAGCCTATCTTCTATGATGAGTAGGTGGGCTGTTAGGGAGGATATGTATAGATGAATGGGTTAGTGGATGGGTAAAAGGCATGTTGAGCTACGTGAGATATCTTGCGGTGCTGGGTGGGTACTAGTATCTTTATGTGTCCTGCAGCTGAGGTGTCATTTGCATCGTGTTCGGGTTCTTCTTTGGCGTTGGGTTAAATTACGATATCTTCCATCAAAATGTTATACGGTTGACTTACAATCTACTACAACAAACACAGCTTGACAATTATTATTCATTTATTGTATGTTAAGCATCGAGTGCTGGTATCTTGTTCTAATCCTTCAATCCTCCCAAGTTTCCATCCGTAATATCCATCCCATTCAAACCACTTCCAACAAAAGCATATCATAGCCTTAGGTTATCCCCAAAGAAAGACAGTAGCGGCAGATGGCACATCACCATTGCCTATCCATCCAACGCCATCGCTAGAATAAAAACACAGGTAAAGAAATATCAAGTGAAAGTCGGCATCGTCATAACACAAAAAGGAGACTCATTAAGCATCATTGGTAGTCTGGGGTTCCTTGTCCTTGGCTGCTTCTTCAGACGCCTTCTCTTTCACGCCCAGGGCCAAGCTGTCGGCGTTGAGTGCGTCGGAACTGAAGAAGCCAGAGTCCAGGACGTTGTTGTCAACGTAGTTGAAAATATCGAATTGGGGGTTCTTTTGGAGGTCCGGATCAGACAGCAGCGCATTGATGAGATCCTGAGAGTCTTCACCAGCTGGCTCGCCGTCAGTTCCCGTGGGAGACACATAGTCCGAAGGGATCCAGTCAGGCCAATTGCCCTTGTTCGCATCGAGTGCGAAAAGCGCGTCAGCATTGGCGGAAGGTGCGTCCGAGAAGATATCCACAATCATGTTGTCTATCCCGCTAAACGCGTCCGCGCTGAAGGCATCATCTGCCAAAGCGGGAAGCCCAAGGCCCTGCGTGCGTGATTGCTTGGGCGTTTTGCTGTGGCGCGATGCCGGCCCCGGGCTGCTCTGGATCCGCTGAAGTCTTTGCGCGGTGACCCTGGTGGGCGTCGCATCGCTGCCGAGTCCCTTCCGGGTCCGCGAAGGCGAATCGCCGGGAAGGGAGTGCCGCTTCTCGCCCAGAACGCTGGCGCGGGGGTTGCGACGCCGAGGAGTGGGGCTGGTGGGCAAATCAAAGTCAAACTCGGGACTCTCGAAGAGATCGTCCAGGCCAGCAGAAGTCTGATTTTCCTTGTCGTCAGATCGCTTGTCCGATCCGCTATTGACACGAGGGCTCCGCCGGGGGCTGTTCAAGGTGGAGTCACCTAAAGCTCGCAAAGGCCCGCCCTCATTGTGCGAATTAGGAAAAAGCACTCTTCTCACAGACTTAGGAGTAAGAGCATTCTCACCCGCAGCAGAAGCATTGCGGTGCTCAAGATTTCTAGCTGGACTGGACTGGATCGCTGCTCGGAGGGCTTCCACCGGATCATTCTCGTGCCAACGGCTTCCCGCAGTATCGGTCGATTTGCGCGGTTCCAGGCTGTTTGCGCGACGTCGCTTGGCTGGGAGCTCCTGGACATCATCATTGTCCTGCACACTGCTCGGCTCGTTCTCGTTGTTTTCATTGTTCTCGTTATCACCGCGGGGAGTAGTGCCATCGTCCACTGGAGGTGAGGATGCATCAGATACGCCGGGCGAAGAGGCATCGGGCTTTCCGGCTTCAGCTCTGACGCGGTTCCTCGCCGATGGAGGGTTACCGGACAGCGGACCGCCGCCCTTGCGGTTCCTGGGAGGGCGCTTCCTCTTGTTGTTGCCGGACTTGTTGTTCCACTTGTTTTCTGGACGCATGCACTTGAACTTATGAAGCCAAAGACCACAGGCTAGAATATAATTAGTGACTGAAAGAATGAACTGACTGGAGGGTTACTTACGATTGCAGAGTAGGACTTGAACAAAGTCCTTATCAGTATCCACTAGGCTCTTCTTGTAGATCTTGAATTTGGTGACCTTTTCTTGATCATCGCGATCCACGGCTTGCCAGAACAACATAGCAGAATCTTTGACGAGATCAATGGCCTCTTCTTCGGTACCATCGATCTCCTTGGACCATGCCCTACGCCAGGTAGGGGTTTCAATCGAGCCGCAGTTTTCACAATAAGGAGGAGCCTGTCCGTCCCGAATGCACTGGGCAAGACGTGCTTGAACCTGCCGCACTCGTCTCGCACCAGCGCCACTGCGAACCTTGCCGTCCTCAGTAGGGGGTGGAGGTGCGGGTGTTTCCGCGACTGAAAAGTCACTCATCGGTCCATTCCAGGATTGTGTGTTGGGCACATGCACATGGGTAGGCATTACCGGATCACTCGCCGGGATAGCACTCATCAGCTGTTCCAATTCGCTTTGCGACATGGGAGCGGGCGCGAGAGGCTTGGGAGTTTGTCTGATACCAGCACGAGACGATGGCCGTGACCCCGCAGCACTAGCTGGGGCACGAGGAACCGCAGATACCTTGTCCTTAGCGGTTTGATCCGGTAGGGCATCGCTGGCGGGATAAGTATCATGGTTCATGGGCCCAACAGGTGAGCTCGCTGGCACAGCAGGACGCACACTTCGTTTGCCTCGAGTTGCATCATTGGATCTTGTGCAGTCCTCCAGCGGCGTACCAATATCCTCATCCAGGAGATCGTCCATGCCCCCGCTCATGAAGCCTGAATCCGGGTCAGTGGCCATAGGCGGGAGAACTGGGCTGGAGCGGTTCGGAAAGCCGCAGTCGAGAACGGGAGGCGAAGACGGCATATTGAATGAAGGTTCGAAGATGCCTTGGTAGCGAGACTCCTCCGGCGACTGGGTGTTGTGGTCACCTGGATGATCATCGGCCGCGGTGTATGGTGACGTGTACTGAGGAGTGCTCTGCATTGACGACTCACGCAAGAGGCTGGGCCGGGGGCGTGCTCGGCGAGGCAGTTCATTCGCATGAGAAATCGGGGTTGGCGGGCGAACAGGCTCCTCATTTGAGCTCTGAGCAGCAGCGATTGAAGGATTGACAGGGGTAGGGCGATGGATACGCACGGACGCCGCAGTGCTTGCGGCCACACGAAGGGAGCTGGGTTGCCTTTCAATATTTAAGTCTGACTTGCCGGGCCAATCCGCACGATACAACTTGGCTCTTTTCCGAGGTTGCTGTTCCGATGATTCATCACCACTACCGTAGCCGGACTGCATGGATCCTCTGCGGCTGGCATATCTCGCATGCATCGGGAGATCAGACTCGCGCATAGAAGCACTCGATGTTGGTCGAATAAGTTCGCTGTGAGATCTTTCCTGGATTTGGTCTTGCTGCTGCGCGGATGGCTGGAAGCCAGGGGTGGACATCCTGCTTCCATGACCAAGCACAGACTGTGAGGGCGACACCGAGCGAACAGACCCATTGGCGGCAATCGAAGGCAGCTCCCTTGGCGTGGAGCCTTCACTCAGTAGGCGATGGAACCGCTCAATTCCGGCATGGTCCACAGGCGATGCCGTCCGGTCGGGCTGTTGAGGACGATGGGCCAGCAGACCGGGGTTTTGGCGAAGGAAATTCGTCCAGGCCTGTGCGTCAAAGTCGTGGGGAATGACATTGCTCAGTTCGCGATATCTCTGCATGCTGTCCAGGTACTCGCTCTGCATGACTGTGGGAACAGGAACTAATCGCAATCTGACCTCCAATGTTTCCTGTGCACCTTTCGAAAATAACCCTAGAACATTCTTGCAGACACGACCGGTGACCATAGTTTCCGACTGATGTGCTGGTGCATCGGGAGTCGGGGAAGACGAAGCCAACACCCATGATAGCATCCCTTGTCCGACGAGGGGCGTCTCATATTCGGAGTAGTCGTAGGCGTACACCGTGTAATCCTGTCCAAGTTTGGCAACTAGTTCCGGACTGTCACATGAAACCATTGCAATAAGTATCCACGTAGTGTCGGTTGACCCTATGGCGAAAGCACTCACCTTGCCGAAACAATGGCTTGAATGCAGGTCTTCAATTCGATGACCCCAATTTGGGTCTTCTCATCGAGGGCAGCAGTCTGGATGTCGAGAAGATGGGGCCATCGGGCCAGACAATTTGTCTTGTTGGCATCGTCGAATGTGTAGAGCACCTTCACTGCAAGTTTCGGAGCCACACAATTAGTATCGAACAGACTTGACACCACGAAAGGGAAAGAAAAAAAAATTACTCACGCCTCATAGGCCGGACGGAAATCCCGTCCTGAGAGTCCATGCCACCAGATGAAGGAAATCAACCATATGCTAGACCACAAAATCACGGAGTGTAGAGTGAGAGGGCTGTAAGGTTCCGGAGAAAGAGAAAAGGGTTGCACCCGGGTTGCTCGGAAGGTATTTCGAAAAGGGAGTGTCGAAGGTGTAACCCGAACAACAGGGTTCAAGAGATCGACCGTTGAAAACGAAGCAAGGTAGGATTGTAATAATATCGTTGGATATGCGTCTAGCGTTATCGACCACTCAGAAAGGCCCAATTGGCGGGAGTGTCAGCCAGGGGAATGCCGAGGCGTGGATGTACTATGCAACGGAGGTCGCGGGGAAAGAGCCTGTGGAATGCCAACGCGGGACACGGAGCAACGAAAGGAGGAGAGGGTGCGGTGAGAAACCTGAGGCATGGGAGAGAGGAGGAGGTTCAGAAAAGAGAATAAGGAAGAGAGAGAGATTAAACCAATGTGAGGCACTGGAGGTTGCTCCCTTTAACCGCAGGCCGAGGAGTTGGGGGGGAGAAGGGAAAAAGGAGGAGGGACAGAGGTGAGGGTGGAAGGAGAGAAAATGCGCAGACGCCTTGCATTTGAAGAAGTGATGAAGCTTGGACGAGAGCGCATCCGAGCGTGTCGGACGCGACGTGACGCCCAGCCAATCGCGCGCTCGGCTATTCCCGCCGCTCAAACACGGCAAACACGCGTGACACGTGACAGCACCCGCGCCAAGCCAGGCTTCCAGAACAGAAGCTGCGGATTGAGATGCTCTCAAGTCGTCCCCGATCAAGTTCAAGCCTGTCCTTGCTGTCCTCCTCTGCACCGGCACCTCCCACCTCATATTTATACTCGCGCCCACCATGTCGACCGATCCTAAGATCCAGTAATTACCCCTCTTTTCCTACCCTCCTTTACATCCCGATGAGTCATTAGCTCTTGTCATGGTGTAATCCGCTCCTCAACCTGCCGGACCTCATTGCTAACCTTGTCTTGCAATTCAATAGGGACCTGCTCAACAAGCCTAAGAGCGAGCTCACGTACGTTATCGAACCCCTCCTCTTCTTTCCGGCTTTTATCAAAGCTTCCTATTCCCGTGTTCCTATCACATGATGCCGGATCCCTTTGCACACCCATCATTCCAACTACCCATGCCCATCACACCCACGATTTCCGGATAGTGTCCCGCGCGCCTAATTCTCATCGCGCCACACCATATCTATCTATCTATCAACCCACCCATCATCGTCATCCATGCGCTAACCTATCCCCTCATCCAGTGAATACGAGGTTTCCCTCGTTGAGGAACATGAGCTCACTGCCGGTCCTTTGTCTCTTCTCCAAACCGCTACGCGCACACACACCCAGGTCCTGATCTCCTGCCGGAACAACCGCAAGCTCCTCGCCCGTGTCAAGGCCTTTGACCGCCACTGCAACATGGTCCTGGAGAACGTCAAGGAGATGTGGACCGAGAAGCCCAAGGGTGGTAACGGCAAGGGTGTCAACAAGGACCGCTTCATCAGCAAGATGTAAGGCAATCACCATTGCTCCCCACCAGAAACAATCCTAACCCAACCTCTTATCACAGGTTCCTCCGTGGTGACTCCGTCATCCTCGTCCTGCTCAGCTGAACACCGTTCACGTGACGCGCTCAATTCCCTTCTCGAACGGTCCTGGGCCGGTCCGGGCTTGGCTTCTCTCTCTGATCGAGCTGAAATCCGACGGAGACGAATACTAGTTGACACAGACGAATGAACGATACCCTTTTAGTCGTGCGATGCTTACGGAATTGGACGGGATGTTAGATTACATCATCACGTACAATCTGCCTCCCCGCCCATTTAATCCAGCCCTCTCCGGACCTTGGCTCTCATATTCTCCTTCTCGTTTCATATATTGCTATTTTTCCGATCTCAAATTTTACCGTTTCTTCTCTCTGATTTACGGCGGGGGCAGACTTGGCGTTCTCCGGACTCTTTTGTTTTTTAAAGCTAGAAAAAGGAATCTGAAGTGGAGTATCTCGGCTTGATAAAAGTAGGAGGAGCATTGATGAATCGGATCTTACTCGAGAGAGAGAGCTAGATAGTCCTAGCCAGGGTTATGAAGTGTATCTGACTTGGTTGGGTATAGTCTGACTGTTAATACTCAGATAAATCGATAAAACAATGTACGAGTACACCATTATCGCAATTCACATAATCGATTATCAATTTCAAGATAAGGCAGACCATTGCATGAAGTTGCTACCTCCCTACTTGATCCGATATTGCCATATTCATATGAAAGTACGAGATAAATGAATCCAACCATGATCTTATCCATTCAATACCGAAGACTAAACAGTAAATACAAAGATGTAGACATGCAAAAATATCGCGCCCAATTTATCATCATATTCATCATCATGAAATTAAATTAATAAAGTCCAAAAAATATCCCATAATATCCTCATCAACGGATGCAGATTATATATATTTACCATTGGTCCCGAAGAAAAGAAAAGAATGCAAGTGACACTTTTTTCGCGCTCTCTCCCTTACAACGCCTCGGATAGACCGTTGAGGAAGACGCTGAGTCCGTAAGCACCGGGGTCGGGGATCTTGCCCACCCATTCCTCTTCGCCGCCGACGTAGACGGATCGTCCTAGACTGGCCTTCATGTTCTTGGTGGAGTCGGTGCCTTCCTGTGCTGCTTTGGCGGCAACGTGCACGTCCTTGGCCTTTTGGAGCTGCGTGCAGAAGGGGACAAGGGCGTCCAAGAGGGTACGGTCACCGGGCTGGGCGGGGGTGTACCGGGAGAGTGCGGTGAGGGAGTAGGAAAGTGCAGCAGCCCAGACATCCACCGTGGCGGGGGTGGTGGTGCCTCGGTCTTGCTCGCGGAGACCGTGAGCCAGGGCGTTCAGGAAGATGGCGTAGATGGCTCCGGAGGTTCCGTCCATGACGTTCTCGACGATGCTGACGATGCGGTTCACCGCGTTCACGACGTCGTCGGTGAGCGGGGACGAGGGGTCTTCGATGAGCTTAAGGACGGCCTCGGCACCACGCTTCAAGCCCACGCCGCAGTCTCCGTCTCCGACGATGGTGTCGAAGCGGGTGACTTCAGGCTCAGCAGCAATGACACGCTTGAGTGCACTGCCCAGAACCTTCTTGAGGGAATCAACATCCACTATGATTTATGTTAGCTATAGCTGGGAGAGAACAGGCCGCAATAATCGACCGGATAGGGGGTACTGACGCTTGACGTTGCTGGGCTGATCCTCGGGCAACTTGGTCCTCTTCAGCTCAACAGGAGCATCAGAGCGGTGCTCCCAGGTCTCAGGACGGATGGGAGCAGACCAGCCAACCGCCTCAGCGGGGGCATCAAGGAGTTCAAGGAAGGACTTGCCCTCGCCCAGTCCAGTGTCCACGAGCTTCATCAGGGAGATGCTGAAGCCCAGGCCGTTCAGACTGGTGAGGAAGGTTCCCTGGATCACCCGAATGGGCCGAACGTTGTAGTCTCTGTTCAACTGACGGTACACCTCATCGGTGATACCCGACAGTTCGAGAGCGCTCACACCGCCCAAGTTGTTGATCAGCAGCACAAACTCATCATCGGGCTTGCGAGTGATCCAGGCACGGTCAGGATCGTTGTGGTCCAAGAGCTGAAGGAGCATGGTAGCGACCAGTTCGGTCAGCTCGAACTTCTCCCGGTGAGATCCTGGCTCATTGTGGATGCCCATTCCGACCTCGACCTCACCATCGGGGATGGTCTCCGTCGGTGGGGCTCTGCCAGGGACGTGGACATGCTCCAGGGACGAGCCAACTGAGACGAGGTTCTTGTTTGCCAACTGAGCGGTGCGGTAGACATCCTCAAGAGATCCACTGATGCAGTCGGTCGTCTTAGTTTACGTTTCTCACACTTCGAAAGGATCCAACTTACCCAGCTTCGGCCAGCGCGCTGACGATCTTCAAGACGAGGATACCACCACTAATACCGCGACGGCCGACCTTGCCGCCCTTCTTCTTACCGACACCAACATCGTCGTTGATGGCGAAGAATTCGGTCTTGATCCCCGCGGCGCGGGCCTTCTCCGTAGCCATACCGAAGTTGAGGACATCGCCGGTGTAGTTCATGGGGATGATGAGGACACCCTTCTCGTTGTCGACGCAGTCCATGACAGCCTTGCGAATTTGCTCTGCGGAGGGAGAAGCGAAAATGGTACCGGCGGCCGAGGCATCTAGGAAGCCCTTGCCAACATAGCCGGCAAAGGCGGGCTCATGGCCGGAGCCTCCTCCAGAAACAATCGCGACCTTGGACTTCGTCGTATCCGGACGACGGAAAATAATTTTGTTTTCAGGGTCATAGGCAAGAGAAGGGTTTGTGAGGGTCAAGGAGTTCAGGGCGGTCTGGACCAGATGGGTAGGGTCCGAGAAGAAGTGCTTGGCTGATGGCCGCGTTAGCGTATGTATCGGACAGTGTCTGATCCAGTGAAATTTGTGGAGAAGATCTGACTTCATGCCGGCTGTGGAAACCGGATCTGGGATTGCATGGTCTGACGCAGAGGGGCATAAATTCTGGGGCAAAGGAATAATAGGAAAAACAGGTAAAAGAGAGGCTCTTTGGAAGAAAAGGTGTGTGTGTGGAACATACTCTGCATGATGGAGGGAGATCTAAAGGGTTGATCGCAACAAAAAACTGGGGAACTGGTGGTGTATGACGTTTGGCGGGCGCGTAGGAACACGATCCGGCTCGGAAGTGGGGTTCAAGGAAGTACGGGTACAAGCGCAATGAATTCCAACACTTGAGATCGTGGCTAGTCGACTTTCCAGAAAGGCGACTGCTTCGACTCTTTATATACGCTTTCTCGCTGGAGCTTCGGTTTAATTTTTTGGATGACCTTGGCTTGTCAGTTTCCCTTCTCACACGCTTCGGGAACATTCGCAGCAAGCGTACCCAAGCAGTTAATGGCAATTTCTGGGGATGGCGCGTTGGCTCGGAATAGAGTCCGGATAAGGCGGGGAAAAAGTGGAGAAATCGGATTCGCCTGTTTGAGCGGCAGCTGTCAGTCCACTGATTTTCGTGCATCGAGAAAACTGGAGAATGGCATGGAAAGAAGGGATTATCATTTGCCAGTCGCACTCACGCTCACTTGTCAGGTGGGGGATCGGTCGATTGGCGGATATCCTCAAGTGTTTGGGGATGACCTTGTAGATCTCGGATCAAGATTTGGTAAGCGGATTGAGAAGGATAGAGGAAAGTCTGATTGGAATGGAGGATGGAGAGCAAGCCGGGAAGGGTCAATTGCTTGAGGGAGGAGAGGAAGAAAGGTTCTATGAGGAGTATAGAGAAAGCGATGAGGAGAGCCCAGAATCCGAGTGCGAGAGCTGGAGATAAATAGGACGAAGGACCGGACACGGAGTATCGTGGACGTGTTGGGGGAAGTAGTACTTCAGGATGTCGTAAGTCGAGTCGGTGACTAGTAGAGCAACTTGATTGATCCATTTTTCAACCGATTCTCCAAAATTCAAAAAATCCAATAATAATAATAATAATAATAATAATTTTTTTTTGCTGCTCACATGAACAATCTCTGATTTTCGCATGACCGACCCATCGACCATGCGGTTCTGGATAAGGAAATCCAGAATCGTTAGTTTCCAAGCTCGAGCTTGTAATCGACTCCACGCCCTCAGCCAGTTACGGCCTAGCGCTGTACCCCATGGGTCTGGAACCCGCCAAAATTACCCGCCGTGACTGGTGTCACTTTCCGGATGCTTCGGCTTACTATCTGTGGGAATTCCGCTTCGCCTGCCTAATTCTCGTGGATAATTATCCCTTGACGGCCTGAATCTTTATCGGTACGGCTTCGGCCTGCTAAACCACTATCTACCTGACCCAGGGTTGAGTTGGCTGCCTCTTCGTTCCAATGGTTCTGAGATCGACTGAGCCCGTGGGATGAAACAGCGCTGTTCGCGGATGAGAACACGATAATCGAATTGTCCTGTATCAATTTGCAGAAGATTTGCCAACAGAGACATACATACATACGTTACTACATACATACTTAGGTACAAACAGTAGGTACTAGTCCTAGATGCATTGAGTCGAGAATGAGATCGTCAATCTACTACTTTAGTAATACCAACAGATAGAGTCGACTCCGTGCGCACGCAGGGCAGTAGTATTGGGGGAAGGGGGGCGCAATGAAGGCGATGTCACGGGTGCGTAACCCTTCCTTTTCCGGATACATTGATTGCCGCTGAGACGCGCAAGGATGTTCGAGAACCTGCAGCTTACTGGAGACACAACAATATTCTACACAAGCAACCCCACTAAATACAAAGTACCGTGTACAAAATAGACTGATTCTTCTAAAACTGGCGCTACTGAGTGGCGGAGGAATACTAATAATGGCAATTCTTGATTTGTAGGCATTGGCTACCTGGTATGCTTAACTACGCCACAAACATGGCAACAAAAGCATGCCTTGCTTGATGGCGAGGGGGGGTATGGGTATGCTTGATTCCGTGAAGATAAGTGATATCGGATTGGATGACTGGTAGACTCTAGTGGTACCACTTACTGTAGACATCAGGTAGATAGTATTGACCATGACCCCACTCAACTCAACCAGGTACCCTGGGCATGAATATTATCCGCCTGTAAAGTTCGAGAGTTATTACATGGAGTCCAGCCCCATCTCATTCATAAGCTTGATAAAACTGTTGTTGCATATCAAAGCCCATGGGAATATAATTCCCTGACCACCGCATACATGCATGCATATGATCTATGCTTGCTTTCTGCTGCCGTGCCCGCAGCTTAGGCATCCGTCGCGGCATGTTCTGTTGCTGGCAAACTGCTGCAGAAAGTCAGGCATCCACAATGTAGTTGTCGTCGTCGTAGTAGTAGTACATTACGTGCTTTGTAGTACGTAGTCACTTTCAATTTTTTGGGCAAAAGATAAACCAAGTGGTCAGGTATGTATGGAGTACGAGCAACATTTCTCAACAAATGATGTACAAGGCAAATAATATTGGAAAGTTGACCATCTACACCCGAGCCGCATGGGGGTTGCGCAACGGGATCGTCAGAGAACCAAATCCCAACAGATGAGTAAGTGGGAAAAAAAGGATCATGGGACCTTCAGAAAATGAACACAAAAACAGAAACATGAAGGAAGGGGTTGGAGATTGTGCAAGCCACCACTTCTCCGCTGTCAGATCTTTAGTATGAAACAGCAATCCTTACTCCATCGGGAGGAAACCGGGATGTTGATACGTGGAAGAAATAGAAAAATAAAAAGGAAAAAAAAGGGAAGGGGTTCTCCGATTATCTACGGTAAAGACTAAGGATGACTATAGTTCATTTTGCAAAGTCGCCGGGTCATGGATGGGGCGATGATGGATCGGCCGCGTCCCTGAAGGAGAGGAAAAGCTCAGACATCCACGTGAGCGGATGGAAAGTTCCCAGGATTTTCCCCCCTAACTTTACTATGGGGGGGAGTTGCTATGGAGTACGTACTCCATAGATGGTAAGCCGGATGGATCCCCCCGAAAGCTCTAGACCGTTTCGTCCCCTTCTCGATTCGGTTCGAGCAGTCATCGATGGGCTGCACCTTCCACGGGCTGACACTTCCATTCCATTGCCCTTTTCGGCCTTTCCTCACATTGCTGGCGCTGCTTTTCTCTGCCGAGAGCCCGACTGCCTGTCTCTCGGGCGAGAGAACGACCGAGCAAGCTCATCCATGCACTCATGACTGACTGACTGACGGATTGACTCTTGGGCTCAAGCTGTAATGAGTATTCAGTCTGAATGAATGCAGCAATTCCGATTCATACCACATACTCACCCCTACGTGGGGTGAAGCTCCAGATGTACCTTGCTGTATCAATTATCCACTACAACATTCTAGTCGTTCTCTAATCCTGCAGCGGGTTAACTAGTAGTCTAGTTTGCTGTTAGTTGCTATCTAGCTACGAATTAGGTAGGGACAAGGAAGGTACACGTGAGGCACGTTAGATCCGTCCGCTTCTCAACAGTTTTCCCCCCCAAATTCGGTCGGTAGGAATGGGGGTCGATCGTAAAAGGCAACTATACCGAGGGTTCCTATTATACAAGGCACGCAAGTAGAGTTGCAGATTCGCGACACACGACTTTACTATGTGCTACTTGACTCTTTCTTCCCGACGGATCCCCATGGAAGCTCTCTCCTTGGGTCCCCAACTAGGCTTGTGGGACCGGCGATGCTCCGCAACCATGCCAGGGATCAATCTGCTGCTAGTCTAGTCTAGTCTACTTCGTACTAGACTCTACTTGGTAGAGGTGATACCCCATTCTCTTCTCTCCCGACATTCCGGTCACCCCACCTACTACTACTACTACTACTGTGTCGACCGTCGCTGCTAGCAGAAAGCGCCCGAAAAAGGCCACGACTACTCCCTGTATCTACACGGCTAGCTAGCTGCGACTGTGCCTAGGAGGGAAGGTCGTTAAGCAGAATGGACACATGACTGTATTAGTGCATTCTTTATCATGCCATTTCGTTCTGACGGTCTCTGAGCTGTCAATCAACACTGTAACGATGTACCACATCGTCGAACCCCAATGCTTTGCACCCGACATAGCACCACTGCAAACTTCTAGGCCACATATTGGTACCGGTTTCCTTCCTCGCGCTCCATGTAGTCTTTCTCAATCAATCTGCACATGATTGCGTCAGCTATGATATACCTTATGCTGGTGTTAGGACCGGAAGAACTCACTTCTCAATGTTCTTCTTAATATCCGCTGGCTCTAACACTCCGCGACTTCGGGTTGCCTTGATAACCTCAGCCACGAGTTCTGCGTGCGTGATCGTCTTGCGACTCTTCATGATTCGCACAATCGCCGCTTGTGTCTCATAATGACGATCGGCAGCCACCCGCTCGTGCGTGGTCTTGTTCTCTTCCTTCGTCTCTTTCAGCTGAATTTGGTTGATCTTAATCCGCATCTTCGGGTCGGTGAATGCCGCGTTGTACGAAAACTCGTCTGTTGTATTCACATCCCGGCCCTTCGGCTTCTTGCTTAAAACACGGTATTTCGCACATGCGAGCGATTGCAGCGTTCGTTTCAATTCTTGATCAGCTATGCATCGATAGATGTCAGTAGAGGTTCCAACTTGCATAGGTTTGGGGGTAGAGAGGCAGGGCAACTTACATAACATGGTCGCCTCCTGTATCTGTGAATACCCGAGACTTCCACCCTCCGGAATATCGTTGAAGAGCAACAGAACGATCGCCTGGAAGGAGCTGACCACCAGTTCCTTGTCTCCCTTGGGAAATCTTGCGCGTAGCTGACAATGTGCCAATTGGTGCTTCCAGTTGAGCTTGCGCCCGTTGTATTTGGTATTGTAGAACTTCTCGAAATCGTCGACAGCAGTCGCAATTTCTGGCGGTATCCGCACCTGAACATCGGGATATGTTGGCCATGCTGATGCAGAAAGCACGCTGACGTTCAAATCTACCGGTAGACGGTCCCGTCGTTCGCGCTGTATTGAGCTGTAGGCCGACATTTCATCGCGTGCAACATCCATATCTTTGAACATCGACTCCAGATTATGCGTGAAGCTTGATCCACATTCTAAATTCCAATGTTAGTAACAAGTTGAGGATGATAGTGGACAAGAACTGTACAAACCTGTCTTGAGTCTTGCCAGCATACTCTTTTCCGCATCGTCGCTGGCGCTCCTGCCCATCAGCAACCGACGAGCGAGATCATTCTTGTAGAAGGCCTCGAAAACTGCTTTGCCATGGACAAAACGGAACAGGTCCAAGACCTGATCCAGTTGCCTGTCGATTTCGGCATCTTCATCGGCAAGTGGCATGTCCTCCGCCTTGCGTGCAGGTGCGAGCTTCCACCCGCCCTTGAGGAGCCGGTCCACGTACTTGGCAATCATCTCTCCAGTCTTGGGGTTGTCAGTACCTCCAGTAGCTTCCGACTTTCTTCCTTTGTTGATGAACGTCTCAAAGGCTTCGCGGAGTGTATGGCCCAACTCCTCATTCCGGTGGAAAGAATGTACCCAGATATCGTCAAGTTGCTGCTTGAACTCTAATAGATGAGCCACCATGTCTGCTTCTTTATCCTCGTCGAAGACGATCCCAGAGCCCTCCTCAATGATATAACCACTAAAAGCGGTCTTCAACTTCGCACCGAGATCCTTCCGTTGCAGGAGTGAGTAAAGCCTTTCTAAGGCAACCTTGTTCCCTGCACGCAGTAGGCCTAGTATATCGGGCTGGTTGAGCAGAACATCTTCTTGCTCTGTTACCAAGGCTCGATCCAGGAGCTCTGATAACATCTGTTTGGTGCTCCTATTCAGCGAAAACAGCTCACATCGAGTTACTTCGCGCTCAATTAGACGGTGGCTGTTCTCCGCAAAAGTAGCCAAATACCCTGTTGCTTCTCGCTGGGCCCATGAAGAGAAGTATTTCTTGGATTCCGATATCAATAGCGGTTCAAAGCCAGTCGTATAGATGTCAAGGCCGTGGAAAAGTTCAATTGTATTTCGAAGTAATAACGAGTCCGCCACCACGCTTTGTTCCTCGCCACGGTCCGCCTCAACAAGGTCACAAGCGCCCTGCAGAATCTTCGGCTGTAATACTGCATCGGAAAATATGTGCTGCCGGAATTGAATTAAGCCCATCTCACGTATCATGGGGAATTCTTTGGAATGGAGGAGGAATGACTGGTCGAGGTAGTAGAATATCCAGCGCACGGTAACCTACTATAGAGTCAGTATCTCCTCAGAATCCAACTGTATCCGGAGACTATCCATACCAGCTTTGACTGCCACTGCGACCATGCTTCAACAACCGCCCGCAATGTATCGACGTTGCTCCCATCTGCAGCCTTTGCCACCAATTTATCGCGTAATTTTCCAGACACATGTTCTCGACACCGATCTTGGAGCCGTTTGGCTAGAACTGCAGCTCGACCTTGGCGACATACATTTTCGGCACCCTTGTAAAGCTCCTCGAGCGATATCTCAGGCTTTCCACCACCAAAGATCGCCGACAGCGCTGCATCAAGTTGGCCCCAGATCTTCTCGAAATACGATTCCTGATTCAACCGTGATCCCGTGCGGAGATTCTTCACGACCAACCGCTTTGCTCCAGTGTGGGGAGTGAAATTGTTTTGGCGCGATGTTGCGTTGAAGGTGCGAGGTTTGGTGGTAGTATTAGGAAGATCGGCCCCGCTCGCACTCTGTCCCATCGGCGCGCCAGGCCTGGACTCTGCATTTGCGAAATTGTACATCCTGTCAGAAGCGCTGCGATCTCGCGAGTAAGCCGAAGGGACAGAGTTCGATAAGGGTGGCGATAGTCGTAGACGCTTGCTCGTCGGGGACGTCTGTTGGTGATGACCTCTGGCGGGGGTGGTATGGTTTCGAGAGAGGAATTCCGAAATGTTCGCTTGCTGCTGCTGGGGTTGTTGCAATGCCTCCTCTTGATCAGAGAGCTTCCTCTTACCGATAGACTTGCGCTTACCGCTCCTCTGCTCGGTGGTGCCTCTCGAGTTCTGCTGCATCTACCCGGCTTCGTCCGAGGAGAGGAGGTGAGGTTGAGAGAGAAGCGCTCAGCGTTGGAAGGATCCAAATAGTAGGTAGATCCTATTAAACATGGTAAGCTCGTCAACCGTGGAGAAGATATTGGTGACAGCAAGACAGTGACGGGAATAGGGCAGGGTGCGTCGTCAAGGTTGGGTTTGAGCTGGAGCTTGGAAGGGCACGACAAGGTAAGTTGAGCTGGTGGTTGCCCGCGGGCGCCCAAGAAGCCGGAGATAAGATAATACGTCCGCCTTTCCGAGTTGTCGCATGATTGGACGGGGGTTGGTTCCCTTTGGGTTTCTTTCCTCTAATACTAATCAGAGTAATAGTACCTTACTGAGTACATGCACAGCGTGCTGGTATTACAGATGAGGTCATGTGAATGCGCTTGTTACAAACATGTGATCATTAAAAGCGCTCCAAAATCACATATGCTGCTTCGCCGCAAAGGGTTTTGTGGGCTGAATAGCGCAGATCATCTAAGTTTTTGACTAAACACACTTCAATATACATCGTTCCCACCAGTTTACTCCATGCCTTGTGCCCCCCCTATATCCCCTTCTAGCTGAAAACAAATCTCACGTAAAGAACTTCATTCCCGTCTGCTCTTTTACTTCCTGATCTTCGAACTGCAAAGCTTAAGTTAGCATGTGTGATGTAATCATATACAAGGCTGACGAAGCATACCTCCAGAAAATCCGTGGCCGTGATAAGTGCCAGGTATGACTTGGTGAGTTTCCGCAGTGCATCGTGGTGATCTGCGGCACCTGCACCTCCAAGCTTGGCAAATCTTTTGAAAATGCCAACCATGCTTTGTCTGTTCTCGGCAAGGAAGATTCGAGTCTGCTCCAGCATCTGCTCGTTGTGCAGCCCTCGGGAGAAAACAGCGGCGACAACAACTCGGAGAACCGAGTCAAGCAGGTCATAGTATTTCCGAAGAGCATCTGGGTTATCAATATCTGTTTCTGTTAGGATTATTAATTCAACGTTGGCTTGGGAGTATTTTCACTAACCGATACCGAGATCTGGGTCGGCTGCAAATAGCTGCGAGTCCCGTACTGCCTGGAACAGGCCAGTTTTCAGGACATACGTCGCACCATTCTTGGTCTGGCAAAGCTCCTGGAGGAGAGACAAAAGCGACTGGTAGTAGGACAATAGCAAAGGCGTATCTGTATAAAGCGGTCAGACATGCGGTTTTCCCCGTGTAGTTTATTCTTTCGCGATTGCTTACCACTGGCCTGGGCGTTTCTCAATTCGATAGGTAGCAACCTGATGGAGTCCAAAAAGAGGCTCAGGTAGTTGGATTGGGATATAGAATCGGCCAGCAGTCCATCCGCTTGCCTATCCAGAGCAGCCAATAAATTCAAAAGCAAAAGGGCAGATACTCGGCATGTCTCCTGGCCAGCATACGCATCATCGCAGACGGCCTCAATCAGGGCATGGCCTGCAGCTTTGATCACTTGCTGGCTCTGGAGCCTCATACTTTGATGCACGGGCTCTGTTGAGATAATACCAGCGACGTAGTGTGCGCAGGTGTTGTAAAAGGTCTCCCTGATGCTCACATTTCCGTTTGCTAAGGTCACACCTCTGACGCAGACTTGGAATAATTGATGAAGCTTTTCATCAAGAACGTCGCCACTCCTGCGGGGAATACCAGAACCGGGCTTCGGAGACTCCAGCCTACTAACCAAGGTCTCAGCCAGTCGTGCCAGTTCTAAGCCTTCTGGTAGGTCTTCTTCAATAGCAATTTCTAGCTTGGGGAGGATCAACTGGAGCGAATGCAGGATGAAGGTAGCTCTCCTTCCGCCTTCGATTTCAGAACAAGTGAGCATCGTGGTGATGAGCTGGGTCCAAGACCGTAGAGCCAAATAACGATTGAACGCGATCTGGCTTGCTTGATTTGTGGACCGTACGAATAATATCAAACTTTCGGACTCGGCCTGGAATAGCTCTTCGTCCTGAGGTCGTAGATGCCCACTCAATGACAATTCTTCCTTTCTAACCTGGACGAGTTCCACTATCTCGTCCAAGTTGTAAACAATCGGAGAACTGTCCGTTTCCGGTCTCGCACAGAGGTCGAATTCAAGACCATCAAGGAAAGTTAGAGCCGGTGGTTGCAATTGATGCTGAGTGTCCAGGTCCGCGAAATCGAACATATCGAAGATGGAAGGATTCACAATGGTCTCACCAGTCTCCGAAACAGAATTTCCAAATAGAGTCGATATTATTTCAGCCTGAAGAGTCGGAGACCCGAGCTTTGTAGCCGAGCGAATTTCTGTAGCAGCGTAGTCGAACAAATAACTTCTGTAAAGAAGGAATTCTGCAAGAGCAGCCGTTGACTCAGAGAGCCAGAACTCAGGCGTGCCGATCAGAAATCCATCCCAGGGTGTGTTTGGCCCTATGATCGGCTGACTCGCAAACATACTGAGAAGGAAGCGGCTGCCACGCATCTCGGCGAGTGTGAAGTAGGAAGAAAGTTTAGAAGACCAAAGGTGTTTCAATACTCCAAAGGCCATGCGCTTGACATGCACCAGCCATGGGAGAATATTGCCATCCAGCTCGTCAGGGTAGTTCTGCAAGAATCCGATGACAGCATGGAGCAGAGACATCTTATCAGCAAACAGGCTGTCGGGAGCAATATCAAGTATGTTACCGATGCTGTTGAATCCCAGAAGCAGGTGAGCTATCGTAGGTCGGTCATTGATCGTGCCAAGACAGCTGTTGAGAAGTGCCAGGAGGCTTTCCCTGATAATATATCCCGGCGACTGGGGGCCAGATTCTATCTCTCGTGACTCGGGTTGCATCTGAGACACAAGAGGACGCGACACACTGTTGAGATCTACCTCAGCACTAAGAACTTCGACGATCTTGTTCGGTGAACGCCACTTAGATAACTCCGGAGACGTGATCTTGTTCAGCTTTCTCGAGCTGGATAGCTTCTCCAGCAACGCCATTGACGTGACGGTGAGTTGCTGGTGCCCCGTGCTGCAGTAAAGACACAATGCAGGGATTATGGATAGGTTGTTGAGTATGCTATCCTCAAAAGCTGACAGAGCAGAGTTCGCCACATTTGTTCTGCTTGTGCCAGTCTGGGCCTTGATTGCCGGCCTCACAATATTAAAGTATGTCGATTGAAGGTCGATCATCATGTCCATGACTTCCAAGCTCCGGACCAAGGACTGGACGAGGACGGAGTCTGATGAGGCCTTTGCAACCTCGTTAACATCTTGATGGGCAGTAGCAAAGATAGATTTGATCACGTCCTCATTGAAAAGCCACTCCGTGACTCGTGCAAAGGGATGAAGACGAATGTAGGTGACGAATGTCGATTGCTTAATAATACTATCAGTGGATATCGTAGGCTGGCTGAGAACGGAGACCAGGCTTTCGTTGAAAGATTGCAGACATGTCACGATAAAGTCCAGGCAGTTGTAAGTCAAGAATCGAGTCTGCCGTTCGTTCAGATCCGGAATTTTCCGGGAAAGAGCCTGACCCATGACAAAGTCTATGTAAGGTTCAATGCCTGGCATTCGATAGGACGAACCCAGACTCTCGGGAAACGGCAAGGAGAGGTGAAAATCAGCTGAATCGAGAGCAGGGGAGATGAGCGAATAAACGAGACGAACGAAGGCATTGGCTTGATCGAAGCTCTCGCCAATCCTTTGGAAAGCCTGTTGCTCATGCCACACAAGCGGGTTGGAAACGACCGGGACCTTCCCTAGGTTGGAAGCACTCATAGAACCCCCGGAAATCCACTGGTCGATAGCAAGCCACATTTCGTTCCCATTGTGAGAAGTTCTATCTGTCATCAGGGCCGCAAGTGCTGCAAAGACGTTTGCTCGCAGATGCGTAGGGATGGGTCCACTGCAAAGCGTCAACAGCGTACCAACGACATTGAACGTAGGGTGATGAAGCAGCCAGTCTCGTATCGTAGCACTTTGCTTACTCAGATGCTCTAGCAGCCTCAGGTAGCATGTCAACATAACCGGACTCTCCGGCTCGCTCATATCAGCCGGGTCGAGTTTCCTTGATCGCAGGATTGCCTGCGAGGTAGACGGCTTTTCAGTAACTCTCGTCGCGTACAGTTGAAGCTCGGCGAACATCTGTGACCAGTTCATGGACGTAGATCGTTTGAATTTCGCGGACATGAATTTGTCCTCTTCAGACAAAAACCGATGGGCCGCAGTGGCATTATCCTCGCCCACGGAGATGGAGCACAGTAACTCGCAGAAAGCGCTGACCCTGGGAACAGTTTGCCGTTTAGATGCCCATTGGAGAAAGCCATAAAGGTTACCATCTGGATCAGCCCAGAATTCCTGTGCGGAGTCTGGCCGATGCTCGAACGCGAATGCCATGATCATCAAGAACGACTCAAGATGTGTTCGGGCCTCTACCGGGCCATGATGGAGGCTTGAAGTCAAGCCGTCTCGCAAAGCAGTAAGATGATCCAGTCTTTGCGAATCCTCTTCCGTCTTCAACATCCGCACCGCATCGGGCATGTTCGCTATGCATGCCTCGGCAAAAGCCTCGAAATTCTCCATCAGAAGGACCTTTAAGAAGTCCGAGCAGCTATCAGTCTCAAGTGTTGCCGACGCGCTTTCTTTCAATAATAATGTGACCAGTTCACTACGAGCCGGATCAGCCCATTCTTCATCATTCACGCCATAGCAGACGGCAAGGATGAGTTCGAGGCCTCCATCATCCAGGGCAGTCATGAACATCTTTGTGCGCTCTTCTGAATCTTTTTCCATGTCCACACCTTGGAGAGGAGATGCAGGCCCATCAAAATCCCACCCACTGTAGACAGCGAGCCATAGTGCGATGACGGCAGAGTGGAACGTGGGGATCTTCCAAGGCTGAACGTCTTTGGAGGATGTGATCGCTGTATGCAGGCTCCTAGCATCCCTATAGGAACTAGAGCTTTCCGGAGATCCATGCTGGACAAAAGACGCAATTATGCAAGGAAGGTAGTGAATAAGGAGTCCGTCGAAACGTTCGAGCTTCCGAAGGTGGTTTAGAAGTAAGCGGAGGTCCTCCGAACTGGTGTAAGGTCCTTTGAATAGGTAGCATAGCACAGCACCGAGGGATTCATGTTGTTGCTGTAAGCTGCTGCGTTGGTATTCGAGAGCCTCCACAATGTCGTATTCCGCTGACTGACCAACAATGGACGCTTTCTGGGTTTGCTCGTTGAGGAGGACAAGCCAGTTCTCAATGTCTTCCATCGACTTCATGCATTTGCGTGTATATAGTGACGCATTCCGCAAAGGCCCATCCTTTATTTCCACCACGAAAGCCAGCATTTCCTGCATGAGAACCTGTGTCATCTCCCGCTCCACCTCGAAGGACTCCTGGAAAATAAGCCGTAGAGAGTCGAGCAAGAATTGTCGGCGCTCATGGAATCGCATGATCGCAGCGATGACGGGAGGCCGATCCAAGATATGAGCATCCTCCTGCGCCGCCATAAAAAGCATTGCCGCTTGCAATTCATCGAGATTCAGTGCATCTGCCAGCATTAACGCTCCTTGTTGAAATTCCTCATTGATTGAGTACTCGAGGTCGTCGACGGTAATTTTACCTATATGTTATCACATTGCAAGGTCAGCGCATCGATTTAAACTCATGAATGACAGATTGGCTCAACAAACTCACCGGAGAGGACCGCCTGGCGACTTGTGTTGTTCTTTGGAGGTTTGTCGAGGAGCTTCTTGAAATCATCGATGTGAGCCTCCAGCTCGACTCGAAGACGCTCGATGTTCACAAAGGATGAAGCTGAAAGAGCAGAGAGATCCTGGTACAGGCCACGAAGGCCTGTTGCAGCATCTCTTTCCTCCATGCTTGAAAGGTGTGCGCGCGAACTGCGAGGAGCGCCGGCAAGTCGGAAGATCTGATGTGTTTGTCCCGGCCAAAAAAGGTCGGAGGACGCGATCAAACTTCCGGCGGTCTGAAGGCGGGCGGCGGAGCTTTCAGCTCACATCAACCTCTCTTTACCGCCCGCCGCGCCCCAGACAGAAAGAAAGACTTTCGGAGATTCTGAGCATCCAAACACCAAACGAATAAGGGTTTTTGGGCCATTGATGATTCTTGAGGCCCTTTCCCCGCTTTACCCCTGGTGTCCCTGAGATGTCTTGAAATTTCTCTAGACGGCCACAAACCGGATATGGCATTACTGCCAATTACGTAGCTCTTCTGCTCTCCTTGACTCGTGCATCCCCTCACATCCATCATGGGCGACATTACCTTAGATGGAGCCATTGCGCTTCTGGCTTCGGAGAAGCTCAGAGAGCGCTCAGATGGGCTTGCTGGTTTGTCCTGCACATATACCGGATTCCCTGACTGTGCGGTTCTAACTCAGACTAGATCTAAAGCATATACTCCTGAAGAATAGAAGAAACTCAAAATTGTATGTAAAGTGTTCGTGCTGCTCCGTATGTATATGCAGTGGAGTCGGACAGCTATTGACATGTTCGCATACATCTAGAAACTCCTTCAATGACAAAGCCTGTCACAAGATCTTTGAGTCATTGTTCCGGTTTGTATCGATTGAGAAGTCCCAATACAACCGGTCCAATTCCAAGGGAGCTTCTGCAAGTCGCTTGTCATCCTGTGCATCTGTCCTTCGAATCGCTGTTGATGTTTTCCTGCGCAATCTGCGCACGAAGTCCGTTCGTGCAATCGTTGATCACATTACCGATACCCTGCTAGGCCGTGGGAGCGACTCGCTCTTTGAACTGCTTAGTGTGGACTACGCTAAATGTTTGGTCACGCTCCTGCGCCATCCTCCTCACCTTGAGCATCTTGCTCTTAGTGAATGGGAGAAAGTCATGGACTTTTGTCTAAAGAGTATTAGTGCTCACACTGATCAGGATGGTCTTACGATTCGGGAGAGGCATTCTTCCTTCTTGGATGGATATCTCTCTGCTGGAGGCAGGGCCTCCACACCGGCCAGATCAACTCCCATGCCCACTGCGAGCGAGAAGCCAAAAGGTGACACCAGCGCGGCCACGGAAGCTGTTGTCTGTATCCAGCTTTTGGTCGGGAGCCCAAGCGCCCCAATTCAGGAAGCAGCCGAGCGTGTACTTCATGGGCTCACAAAGTTTGTGGGGTCGTCGATGATCGCTGGGAGTGGACACCAAGCTGCGTTCGCTAGCGTAAACACAGTTGTCATGAAGATTTTATTCGATCAATCTGAACTTGCGAGGTCGTCGCTTCTGGACATCGTACCGGCAATTAGACGTTTTTGGGCAACTAAGTTTCTAGGTCTGAAAGATGAAATGCTTGTCACTGTCATGCTTTGTGCAGTTATCTTGATTGATGCCACCCGGAGAGATCCATCGGAGCTGATTGCGCGTGTGATTGAGGAACTCCTGGAAACCCTGTATACGGAGTATACCAAACGTTCTGAAAAGGAGATTCTACAGCTGGATGAATTAATGTTCCACCACAGTGGCTCTGAGCAACAGCAGGAATACTCAGCATGGCCGCGTTTCGAAAGTGCCAGATCTGAACCCAATTGGACGACGCTATGGATCATAGCGAAGTTCCTCGAACTAGCAGAGGAGTTACGCGATCAGTCGTTACTGTATCCCACATCCGGAGAGGCTGCAACCAAAAGGCAGCGTCTCGCCTCGCATATAGAAGATATATTTCGTGATTCAGCGGTGTCTTCTGGAATGAGGAGGCTATATGCTCTCCAGCTAATACCTTTTCTCCCTAGGAGCTACGCCACCGCCGAGTCAAAACTCTCTCTGCTCGAGCGATTGCTTCCCCATATAATGGATGATAATGCCACATCGGCTTCCTGGACGATGGTAGCGATTTCAAGGTGAGTAATCAATTAGCTTTCAAGGTACATCTGCGACTGACACAAGTCATCCAAATAGCATTGCTTGTAGCTCTGATGCAAGCTCTCAACCGCTGAGGCATTGCTGGCAGCGCGCATGGGAGATGGCGTCCCATGTTTCTCTTTCTCAGGCAACAGCCAGAGCTGCTTGCCACCTGTTGAACATCATACTTCAGCGTAACCTTCTAGACTACCAAATAGTCGCGCAGGCAACAAGCTCCATGCTCACGTCAATCAATACAAATGGCCCCTCAACCATCTCCGATTCATCACTGGCATTTTGGGCGACATTACTTCGGATCACCTCGCAAATAAACCCGGGCTTAGTACCAGATGCCTCGAACAAAATTTGTTCCTGGTTGAGGGAAAGTTGGGGAACCGGTAAATTCTTTCCAAAGCTGCGTCCATATCATCTTCGCTGACCGTATCATTAGGTTCTCTAGCCGATCGGTTACAGATAGCCCAGGTTGCTATGTTCGCACGTCCTTTAGACCTTCTGAACATGCTCTTTGCATGTGCCAACAGGCCCTTCATATTACCCAAAGCCCGCTACATAGGCCCGGTAGGACTCATTGCTAGAGGTTGGCACTTTTATCTTAAAAACAAACGGCTCCTCAACTATATCTTTGACCTTCAAGGGTCGTTGGATTTGGCCGAATACTGGGAGCCGCAGGAGACTTTGTCCCTGGAGAAGTTTCCTCGACAAGACTCCAGTGACAATATCGCCCTTGATCTGTTGCAAACCAAAGTTGAGGGGCTTCTGCAGACCTGGGAAGCACTATCTGAAGACAAAACACACCATATAACTGTAGATTTAGTGCAAATAGTCACATCATCTTGTGTCACTATTGCATTATATATGGCATGTCTCCCTCAGCAACCTGCAAACCGTGTGTCTGTCATACAGCAAAACAATCAAAGTCTTTGGGAAAAGCTGTGTTCTTTCCTCGCTTCTCGAGAACCCGCCTTTATTCACGCATGCTTGATGACTCTGACTCCCCTACTTGTGCCCAATGCACTCCTCCCTCGTTCCAGTCCGGCTCTTATAGATGCTCTCTCCA
This sequence comes from Aspergillus piperis CBS 112811, assembly GCF_003184755.1. Taxonomy (NCBI): domain Eukaryota; kingdom Fungi; phylum Ascomycota; class Eurotiomycetes; order Eurotiales; family Aspergillaceae; genus Aspergillus; species Aspergillus piperis. The sequence goes on from NW_020291603.1 coordinate 833,333, forward strand.
GTCTGGTTCCCTCCCTCGCCAGTTTACTGGAAAGCTACCGGGAAAAGCAAAAAGAAGTGTTACTCTTGAGCAGCGAAGAGGCTATGGATTTGGATGATCCTATCCTCACTACCTACGACCAATCGACGGAGCTCGTGCATATCTTCAGTAGAAATCGTGAAACATCGCACGTACTTCAAGATATTGCAACCTTACAGCGCAGCATCACCATCTACTTATCCATCTTTCAGAGGATACATGCCTCTTCCATCTCTTCTGAACATCCCTTCCATGATGATCTTATCGAATATCTGACCGGTTTCGACGAGGTTGACATTCTCTCAGCGCAGATTTTCTTACCGCATGTATATCGCGCATGTGTATGCGATGGGGTGCAACGGCATTCTTTGCTAAGAATACTAGAAGACCTTGGTGAGAAATGCTTGCAATCATACGAAATGGAGCGCTGCGAAAGCTCTCACGTACTTTGTTTACGCATGATGGGCAGCTTTGTTGAAATGTGGACTGGCTCAGAAGATGACGATTTTCATGCTTCGGCGACCGACATATACTCTTGGTTTACTGAGGTGCTTCTAGCTAAGAAATTGGCCTCCACATCAGTACTTATCGAGTTTACGCAGCTCCTGAGTGACTTACTTTCTCACAACGTCACGTATTCAAGCGGTTCGTCTAGCCCGTCACCTAGAACGAGTCTATTCACCATTATTCGAGAAGGAGACGCCGTAGCCAAGTTCTATGCTGGGGAGCTCATCCCTTCACTTTTCGGTCAGTTCTCTCTCACGGAACATGATCTGATCCTAGACGACGTGTTGGACAGTCTTCCCCGAGATTCAGACTGGGATGAAGGTATCGCTTTGCGCTTGGTTATTTTGGCTCGTCTCGCTTCCAGATGGCACACTCTGCTCCGGAGAAGCATCTATCATATGTTTGAGACCGCTGCCAAGGTACCAAACTCACTTCGCTATGCGGAAAACTGCCTACGGGATGTTGCAGAAACCCTGGGCCTTGAAGATGCAAAGCAACTTTTTCGACTGTTTTCGTCCCAAATTATCTACACTTGGACTGAGGAGCAATCCGTTATGCGCATGCCTTTCAGCATCTTTGGATATAAGAGTCTCAAAGAGATGCTTATAGACGTCCAGGATGAGATAATCGGGCAGGTGATGATGCGCGCAAATGAAACCGAGGGAGCAAAGCTTTCGGCTTGCACCAATGTGCCTTTTGATCACCTTGTAGTGGACTCTTTTTGCAAGGCAGAGGCATACAGTATAGCACGGGATATTAGTACTCCTCCTGAACAGGGAAGCCAACCACGAGGTGTGGAGAACCGAATGAAGAAGCTACTGGGGACCGACAAATTTGTGTCTCTGATTGAATCTCACTTTCCGCAAATGATAGCAATCTTCTTTGGCACACTGGATCAATACGAACAGATTGAGAGGGCGTTTCTGAAGCGTGAGGGCTTTGAGGACCCGCATGCAGTCCTAAAACGTATAAGCGAAAAGAGTACTTCTGATATCATTTTGCCTGCAAATCAGCAGCCTTCTTTCAGGGCGCGTTATCTCCTTGACGAGCTTGAGTTTCTCTGCAAGCGGAGTGGATATGACCTTGGGACCATATGGACCCCCACCTTGGCAACTTATGTTTGTCGAACGCTCTTAGAATCAATTCATCCCGCCCTTGGCTCTCTACATGCTTGCTCAGTTATTCGAAAAATCAGGATACTCGTGAGCATTGCTGGGTCCGTGATGCTGAGCGACTACCCGTTTGACATGGTGATACACGCCCTTCGACCATACTTGGTTGACATCTTCTGCGCGGAAGACACACTGGGTATCTTCTGGTACCTGTTAGAAGCCGGGAAGGCTTATCTATGTGAAAGCCCGGGCCTCATGGCCGGGATCGCGGTCACTACACTCTTGTCGCTGAGACGATTTCTAGTTGCTCCTCCGACAGAAACAGCTCAGCCTGGTCTAGTTGAAACTATCGTGGCGAAGATAAAACACTTCCTCGATTGGTTTGGAAGCTACCTGAAAACATATGAACCCGTTGGTCTCAAGCCTGAGAAGAATGAGCTCTTCAGACGTCTGGTTGCTTCTTCTCAGGGCATCAACCCTGCGAATGAGGGCTCTGAAGGCAGTAAGGAGGAACATGATTTGCTTCTAGAAGTCCTCAAAGACCAAAATTCAAAAACAAGCCTGTTAAGTGGCCCAATTGCCGATCACGTCATATCATTGTTATGCACCGAGAGCAAGCAATCCCCTGAAACCCATCTCAATGTCTCTGGTGACGATCAGGTTGTCATGTCACATGCTGTTGCTATTTGCCAAACCCTGCAAAAGTTCGACCCAGGTACCGAGTACAAGCTTTGGGCAGCTAGAGTCATCGGGAGAGCGTTCGCTACTACAGGCAAAATTAGTGACATCCTCTTAAGAGAACAAGATCCGAAACTTTTCGCAGTCCAATCATCTCAGTCACTGCCGAGCCCATTTCATCGCTCGAAGGCTAGCATACTCATGGCGCTTTGCGGTATGCTACAAAATAGCAGTCATCTGGAAGTCGGGCTTGTTGAACGTACAATTCAACTCATTGTCAGCAATCTTGGGAGTACCCCGGAGTTTGAACCCTGCGGAAGAATAGTGCCCTCGACGCTTTTGAAGGCTTTCACATGGAGCCCTTACCAATGCCCGGAAATGCCCATGCCAACCTCAGTGGCAGAAAGTCGAACTGCCCTTATTTGGGATCCAGATGTTTCTGTTGGACGATTCGCTCGCAGTGTCGGTTTGTTTTTGTCGGACTCGGCTTCAAAAGATCCAGTCATTGGACCTTTGCGCACCATCTTGTGCGTTATACCTGACTTAGCAGTTCAAATCCTACCATACATTCTTCATGACGTCCTGCTGGCGGAAGATGATGGGAAGGTAAACATCCGCAAGACAATCTCGGAAATCTTCGGACAAGTGCTACGGCAAGTTAATGACCAGACTATTCCTCATGCGCGGCTAGTGATAAACTGCATCCTCTATCTCAGGAACCAGCCGAGACCAGAGGAGTCGACCATAGTGGAAAGAGACGAGTGGCTTGATGTTGACTACGCAGAAGCATCGTCGGCTGCCAATAAGTGCCGGTTACCCAAAACAGGATTGCTCTTCCTGGAAATCTCTGCATCGCGCATAGCCTCTACCTCACGTCGCTCATCCGTTGCAAAGTTTGAAGCGGCGCCGGAGATACTGCATGAGATATTCCGCAAAATAGACGATCCAGACGTTTTCTATGGTATCCAGCAGGATTCATCGTTGGAAGCTGTTATGGATAGACTCGAGCACGAAAGCTCAGGGTTCAAGAATCTGTTGTTCCAGAGCGCGCACTACGATAGCGAGTTACAGATGGGGGAAAGCGCCAATGTCCATGGCGTCTTGAAAGCCCTCAACTCTACAAACCTTCAAGGCATTGCCAATTCAGTTTTCACCATCTCTGGCAGCTCCCGCGACACGTCGGGCTCATTTGAAAGCATGCTGCAAACCGCAAAAGATTTGCGACGATGGGATATACCTGTCTCCCCATTGAGCCCTTCACCTTCAGCATCCGTATTTCGGGCTTTCCAAAGTCTTAACATATCTGGAACGCTCAATGATGTTTTTGCTTCTATTGACGAGTGTCTTTTATCCAGCCTAGATCTACTGACCAGCACTAGTCGTTCCGCAACATCCTTACGCACAGCGATGCGGACTTTGGGTGTAATGACTGAAGTTTGTGATGTACTGAGCTCTGCATCAACTGAAGACGTAAACAGTCAGTGGCAAACCATGGTGGACAGGGACTCCTGGCTCAAGACAACAAGGTAGGTCTCTGGGACGATGACCGTGTGATGAATTCAGGTCTGACGAATGCAGTGTTAGTGATGTTGGCGAGATATTGACTTGCCATGAGGCTTTATTCTCATCGATCAAAAATAAAGACTTCTTGAAGACTGCCATCAACATAAGTGATCGTGACGCTCAATTACTGGAAGTGAAGGTTATCCGTCAATCACTTAAAGTGGCGCGAGACCATGGTATCTCCCAGGCCTCCTTGAAATCAGCTGTATGCCTTTCGAAGCTTGCACACAATTGCAGCACCCTAGGTATCAACATCAAAGGTGCCGCGAAGTTTGATCTGGCCAATGTTCTATGGGATCAAGGAGAGATGGCAGCGTCGATCCAAATTTTGCAGCAGCTTAGGGAACGGAATGATTTGCATAAACAAGCCATTCCGATAAGCCGTGCAGAACTTCTTGTAACCCTGGTATGTCACAAGTTGTTATCCTCATCGGCGTCAGTATTAACATCTACCAGGGCCATCACGTTGCTGAGGCACGTTTGGAAAAGCCGGATACTATCGTTCAAGATTACCTGTCTGCTGCTGTCAAGGAGCTTAAAACCCGCTCGCTTGGCGAAGATGTTGGTCGGGTCTACCATGGCTTTGCCATGTTCTGCGACCGGCAGTTACAAAACCCAGACGGCCTAGAAGATTTCAGGCGGATTGAACAACTTCGCGACCGTAAAGAAAGGGAGGTACACGCACTCGAGGAAATGATGAAATCGGCCTATGGGAAAGAAAAAGAGGCTCTCAAATATCATCGGGCGAAAACCAAGCAGTGGTTTGATCTTGATGATCGCGAATATCAGCGTCTGCGGCGAAGTCGCGAGGCCTTCCTTCAACAATGCTTGGAGAATTACCTCCTTTGTCTCAAAGAGAGTGAAAGCTTTAACAACGATGCGCTCCGATTCTGCGCATTATGGCTGGATAAATCTGCCAGCACCATTGGAAACATGGCGGTTTCCAAGTATATCAGCCAAGTCCCAAGCCGGAAGTTCGCACCCTTGATGAACCAACTTACCTCCCGCCTGTTGGACGTTTCGGATGAGTTCCAGAAAATGCTCTTCGCCTTGATCTTTCGTATCTGTGTCGAGCATCCTTATCATGGCATGTACCAAATATTCGCTAGCAGTAAATCCAAGGGCGGCAAAGACCAGTCAGCCCTGTCTCGAAACAGAGCAGCTGGAAAGCTGGTGGATTGTTTGAAGAACGATAAACGCATGGGACCAACCTGGGTGGCGGTTCATAATGCAAACATCAGCTATGTGCGGTTTGCCGTCGAAAGACCAAACGACAAGTACAGAAGTGGCGCCAAAGTTCCCTTGAAAAAGCTTTCAACCGGAGAACGGCTCGAGCAGGATGCCGCAACACAGCGCCTACCGCCGCCTACTATGAAGATCGATATACGCGTTGACTGTGACTACAGCGATGTCCCGAAGCTGGTGAAGTATAACCCCGAGTTTACCATTGCCTCGGGCGTTAGCGCGCCCAAAATTGTCACGGCCATTGCTAGCAATGGATCGCGCTACAAGCAATTGGTAAGCCTGTTCACCTCTATTGATGCTGATCATCAGACTAACAATCCTCAAGTTCAAAGGAGGAAACGATGACTTGCGCCAGGACGCTATCATGGAACAAGTCTTCGAGCAAGTCAGCAGCCTCCTCAAAGACCATCAGGTCACTCGCCAGCGGAATTTGGGCATTCGCACCTACAAAGTGCTGCCTCTCACATCGAATGCAGGCATCATAGAGTTTGTTCCTCACACGATCCCGCTGCACGATTTCTTGATGCCAGCACATCAACGATACTTTCCGAAGGACATGAAACCCAACGTGGCCCGGAAACATATCGCAGATGTTCAGACCCGATCATTTGAACAAAGAGTGCGAACGTATCGACAGGTCACTGAGCACTTCCATCCGGTCATGAGGTTCTTCTTCATGGAGAACTTCAATAACCCCGATGATTGGTTCAGCAAACGGCTGGCCTACACACGGAGCACCGCCGCGATCTCCATCCTGGGCCATGTTCTGGGACTCGGGGACCGACACGGCCATAATATTCTCTTGGATGAGCGAACCGGAGAAGTGGTGCATATCGATCTGGGTGTGGCATTTGAGCAAGGGCGAGTTCTGCCCGTCCCGGAGGTCGTTCCTTTCCGATTAACACGCGATCTGGTCGACGGCATGGGCATCAGCAAGACCGAGGGGGTCTTCAGACGGTGTTGCGAGTTTACGCTGGAGGCCTTGCGCGAGGAGTCCTATAGCATCATGACCATTCTCGATGTGCTGCGGTACGACCCGCTGTATAGCTGGACGGTGTCGCCTCTTCGAATGAAGCGAATGCAAGACGCGCAGGAGGCTGATGGAGGTCCTCCTGTGATCCCTGGGGCCAACAACGATCAACAGTCGACCAATGAGCCCAGCGAGGCTGATCGTGCATTGACGGTTGTCGCGAAGAAGCTTAGCAAGACGTTAAGTGTGACAGCAACAGTAAACGAATTGATCCAGCAGGCCACTGATGAGAAGAACCTTGCTGTTCTCTATTGCGGTAAGTTTGATCCTGTCTTCTCTCTCAAGATTGAGTACAAAACTGACCATCTTAGGCTGGGCTGCATACGCGTGAATCAGTTTTTCTTCTGGTGCATCTTTCCCACATAAAGTCAGATCTGTAAATCTAGTGGCATATTTCAATCTTACTGTAACTATTGATGTGTGAAATATTTACGAATAAGCGTCACGTTTTCTTTCAATATAATGATAAACCAAGAAAATGTAAGACATAGGGGATATATATAGTAGGGTCAAGCCAATCATGTATAATAAAGTGGCCGTTAGTTTGCGGGGCCGTGGCGATAAGCCAAACTCCAGGGACTTCCGCATTTGTCACCTGCCCTGCAATCCTCGAGTGTCTCGTGCTACATTCGCATTAAGGGGCCTTAAGGTATTTGTGTCTTCTTTACACAAGCATGTAGTCACTAGGACCCTAGTCCACATCTCTCAATCTCTGTCCCAGTACCAACATTTCCCATGTCGTCCGCCTCTGCACCCAACCGGGGCCTGGTGGTCTTCTCCGGAGGCAGTGCCGCGAATAACCTCGTTGACGTGTTCAATGCCGTGCGCGGGAGCAAACACTGCTCCCTCAGCTACATCATCCCCATCAGCGACAATGGGGGTTCCTCATCCGAGTTAATCCGCATCTTCGGCGGCCCTGGTATAGGAGACGTGCGCAGTGAGTCACATACCAACGTCCGCCCTATCCCACATCTCTAACAAACCCAACCAGGCCGCCTCGTCCGACTGATCCCCGAATCGCCTCCCAACTCTGAACGAGCAGCCATCAAAGCTCTCTTCAACCACCGGCTCCCAGCCGACGCCAGTCTCGCTCACGCAGAATGGCACTCCATCGTAGATGGCACCTCCACCCTCTGGGCCGCCATCACCCCAGCCAAACGGGAACTCATCCGTTCCTTCTTCAACCTCCTAAACCTGGAGATCCTGAAGCGTGCCCGTCCCCCAACCTCCACTTTCGAATTCACCTCCGCCAGCGTAGGCAACCTCTTCCTCACCGGAGCTCGCCTTTTCAGCGGTAGCTTCGAAAGCGCCATCTACCTCCTAGGCAGCATCGGCGGCGTGCCCTGGGACCTCGTCCGGGTCATCCCAGCCATCAACTCCAACTTCTCGCACCACATCTCCGCCTCTCTGGCCGACGGAACCATCATCGTAGGTCAAAACAGCATCTCCCACCCCTGCGAAGCCATCCCGCTTCGCTCTCCACGCCCCCTCCTCGCAGACGGCACAGAAAACTCTCCCCTCCACCACCCATCATCAACACCAACACCACCCTACTTCGAAGACGACGACCATCCTCCAGGCTTCCTTCCCACTCTCCGCCACAAAAACATCTCCTTCAGCAAATCAGATACCCAGGACCTCTCCTCCCGCATCTCCCGCATCTGGTATATCAACCCTTACGGCCAGGAAATCCAACCGCCCGCTAACCCCCGCGTCATTGAATCCCTCCATGACGCTCAGGCTATCATATATAGCATTGGCTCTTTGTATACCTCCATCATTCCCTCTATTATTCTCCGTGGCGTCGGCCAAGCCATCGCTACCGGCCCAGCAAGGCATAAGATCCTCATTCTGAATGGGTCTCTGGATCGCGAGACGGGGCCGTCTCATGAGCCGTTCACGGCTTCGGACTTTGTAGAGGCTATTACCCGGGCTGGGGAGGAGAGTCGGGGTAGGGGTCCGTTGAATATGGATTCTTCTGCTGGAGCGGGAGCTGGAGCCGTGGAAGATGGAGACAGGGAAAAGAAGGAGGAGGAACGACTCCCGTATTCGGCGTATGTGACGCATGTTCTGCATTTGGATGGACCGGGCACCCCCCGTGTCGATAAGGATCGACTTGCGGAGATGGGGATCGAGACGTTGCGGCTGTATGGGAGGAAGATTGTTGGCGCTAATGGGGAGGATGTTGGCCTTGGGATGCGGTATGATTCGACGGCGTTGGTGCAGGCGCTGGAGGTGGTGCTGGGGAAGAAAGGGGATGCTATATTGAGGGGGAAGGATAGGAGTGGGATGAGTCGGAGAAATACGCTGGATCCGGGGAGGAGAGACTGAAGAGGAAGAATGGAATAGTGTAGAGGAGATATAGTAAGTTTGGATTTGACAAAACGGAGCTACAAGCGCTTACTGATTTATTGCGATTATTTGTATATTTACATTGCTCGTTCTTAAGATCATGATTAATACCACCATAGAAACACCTCGATTACTCTGACATAGATGATAGATAATGGTCCGTGAATCCGCTGGACGCCGCCCAATGCTTCACGAACGGTTTTCGACATAAGACAACCCGTAGAAGAAGATCCAAAAGATGAGATGAAAAAGAAAGGCCATACCGTTGTCAGAGAATGATGAAGTCAGCTAATATATACAATATAACGGTGAAGGGTTAAAGGAAGAATATGCCCATGTATGACCACTAAGCTCGGGCCGATGGTCTCGGTTTCCAATTCTGACGGTTGAAGCTAACCTGGGGAGACCGGCTCCCTTGGGGAAGGCTTTTGAAATCAGGATAGAGACTTGGCCCGATGTCCATCAGAATGGCCTTTTGTGGTTCTGCTGCCACCGGGCCAGAGGCTCTTGCACGGTTGATGGGCGAACGCGCGTTTGGGGGCGTCAGCGTGGACTTTTGTTTAGTAAGATCCTTGATTATGTCTCGGAGTTCGTTGTCGTCCTTCGAGATCTGAGCGCGGATAAAAGCTGGGTGAGAAGTCTGAAGTGCGGACATGACTGACGGTCGTGGCGTATACTCGTATTGCTGAGGGTTGGGTGGTGAGATGGGGGTGATGGTGGGATCAAGGAATGCCTTTTCGTTCTTGTCCAAGAGCCGAGCGACGTCAAGACTCTCACCGTGGGGAATCTTGTGCGGGTGGGATGGGGTTACACAGTCCATATCAACCTCTTTCCGCAGGACGTGGTCGATGTCCACAGCTGAGAAGTACGCGCAGGACTGGGGAAGGTCGTTGATCCCGACTTGCTGCGAGAACATTGCACGGGTCCACACATTGGCAACCTGTAATGCCAGCGCAGCTCGATACTTGTCTTCGTCTTTGACTAGATATCTGATCTCGTCATGGACAGTGATTGCCAGACGAGCGGCGATATTGAAGCGACGAATGAGGTAGTCCATAGCGACAATCAAGAGATGGAGATAATCAACGCCAGACGACTGAATGGCCCAGTTAATCCTCGATGTCATAAAGCTTCCCTTGTTAATGAAGCGCCGCATCAGCGCTTCAGTAATTCCGGCTCCAAGTGTAGGTGTTCTGGGCCTCTCTTGCTCAGCGAATTCTTCCAATTTGTTGAAGACAAATGACTCGGTTCCACCCCTCCAGAAAGGACCTTCGCAGAGTATACGGCGAGTCGTACGGGTACCCTTCGTTTCTTTATATAATTTTGTTGCAACCTCCTGGGTCTGCCTTTCTGACATGGACGGATTGAATTGACGCAGCAAAGTAGCGGCGAATTTGACGCCAGCTCCATAGATACGTCCATAGTTAAACACCTTGGCATCGTTACGTGAGATACCCAGGATCTGGGCAGTTCGGGAGTGCATATCAGTCCCTGCTGCCTTCGATCCTTCTAGTGTCATAAACCCGATGGCGTTGCCGCCGTGGATCTGGAACTGGGCATCCCCAACAAGACTGGCAATCCATAGTTCCTGAGAATCGACATCTGCGCCGACAAAAGAGTAGCCAGGCGGAGCTTTGATCATGGCCTTGAGCTCAGACCCGACACGGTTCCCTTTCGCATTACTGGCTGTAAGCCATGTGTTTTCAACTGCCCTTCGGGTGATGGTTCCCATTGGAATGATCTGTGGCAGGATGAACCCGAGCCGGTGGTCTGTCTTGCTACTCGATGCCTGGTCTCGCACTTCGTCCTCGTAAACTACCATTTGACCCATGATACGGTCACGAGCACTGATCCAGTAAGAGCAGGATGCATTCATCTCTAGCGCCTCCTTGGCGAGGGCGTACTGGGATGAGAGCGTTCCACGTTCAAAATACTGCATGTACCCTTTCGCTAGAGGGTTTGTACACCGTGCTTGAGGGCCATCCTTGTGCGGAAGTTTGAAGTAAACATGTTTTCTGTCATTCTGCAATTCGGGATTCTTCTCCTCGGACATGTCGCATAGAACGACAGGCTGGTTCTCATAATTCTTGACAAGCTCGCGCGGGACTTTGAAAGTCCACCCATACTTATCAGACCATGTCAAAGGGTAACCGTCCCAGGACAGCTTGAGAAGTATAGGCGCGATACGAGTACGCACAGACAAGTTGATGTCTGATGTGTTGGTGGCAAACAGATCTTTATACCATTTCGGCATACCCGGCTTCTTCTGCCTGGCAGCGGGTCGCGGAGGGTCGCCTTTCTTCTTTCCTTTGATCATCTTCACCTCCTGGCCGGACCAGTCCAACTGCCGCAGCCAGGGATCATTCGTATAGATGTCCGGAGAGTCCTTGACTTTTAAAGCTTCCTCGCAAAGTTCGATCATTTTTCGCTGAACATCCTCAAGACGCTGGTGATAGGTTGCTTCCGCATTGGCGATGTACTCCTTCCAAGTCTCATTCACCGGCAAAATTACCGAAGAGAGATGTCGAAGGGCGCCAAAGCTGACAGGGTGCGGGCAGACTTCAAGGAAGTTAGGGAATACTTTCTTGTACACTCGGTGGGTAATGGCAACATCCGCTGCACAATAATCGAGCAGTTCCTCCAACTTCCCCAGGATTCCGTCTCTGTCAAGTTCACCGAAATAGTCACGTTGCGCCTTGTCAATCGTAACATCACAATGGAATTTGGCCACGTCACGAAGCGAATTCACCGAGCTCCTTCCTACCCAGAGTTCTTCTTCCTCATCACTGAGCATCTTACTTTCTAGTAGGGCTGCCAGCTCAACCGAGTTACTCTCACTCGCGATCTTGTTTCTCAAGTCCCTATTCTTCTTGTGCCGCATCCAGGTAGGTCTCTGCTGTGAACACATACCATTCACAGCCACGTGAAGGGACATGGTATCAAGAAAGAAGTTGCGAGACTGGGCCATATCATACTCCTCAAGAACGCGAGCGCGATCATAACCAATATTATGGCCCACGACAATTCGCGGCTTCGACGGGTCTCCGAGGGGAACGAGCTGGACCGGGTTTTCCGACTCTCCTAATAACCAGGGCGATATCCAAGCATACCAAGCCGTAGGACTAACAGCGCAAGCCATAACAGCAAAAGAATGCTCCTTGTACATGACTTCGGTGTCGAACGTCAACATGGCCTCATTCGGTGCATCAACCGCTTCCCACGAGCCGTCGCTGCTGTACTTTGTCCATCCACTGCGTTTAATCCATTTGCGCGGCTTCTCCGGAGAGTTCACCACGGCGTACTGCTTGGAATAGGAGAGATAGGGCTCCGATGCATCCATTCCCAGTTTGTAGAAATGCTCATCAAGCGATTGCCCTTGAAGGGCGGGCATGTCAAAGGCGATGGGCTCCGCGGCATCTTGTGACTTTCCAAGTAAATCGTGCCTTGACAGATGTTCCTTTGACAAAGCGACCAGACTGGGATCTGGCGGTTCTGCTTTCTGAAGAAATACTTGGGAGTAGACATGGTCGCTTAATTGTTGGACTCCGATCTCGTTGAATCTAGCGGAAGCGGGGACTGCGAAATCAGTATATAGGGCTTTCGCAACTCAAAACAGCTGAAACACCCACCTGCAAGAGATTCCCGTTTAGGTGCCTCATCAGAAGTATGCGCTACAGACTGTGTCGCAAGATACCTTGCTAGCAATGATGAAGATTGTGGCCGTACGATGCGTGGCGAGCGCAATCTCTGCGAACAAAAGCGTAGGACATCCCTACGACAGGGAGTGCAGGGATGACTCCAGAGCATTTTCTTCATGAATTATAGAAAGATGATTATCCCCATGACATGGTAAATAACGTAGGCGTCGCAGCCAATGCTGCGTGATAGTAAATGCGACGAGAGGGACGGCCGGCTTTCCAGGAGCGCTCGTACTTTCTTTCCTATCGCGGAATAATCCCAGCGTCATGATGGAAGATTCCCGGATTATCCTCTCTCCGGATAAATGTCACCGCCTACTCCAATGGGCGGCCGAGTGTTATCGGGCATCGATAAGCCGCCAACTATTTCTCCGATCGCCTCGCCTCCCCTCGTCACCTTAACTGCACTTCTCGCTTACCTGCGCTACGAGCTTGCTCAGTACTGTCTGGGAGATGAAGCAGCAAGATTTACCCGCCGAGGTACAGGATTTTTTAGTCTCTTGACATATCGCCACAACCACAGAGCACTTCTCAGCGCCTGGCTGCTCTTACGGAGTTTACCCTCGCTCCCTCACTAGTCCCGACAGTACGGATCCAATCGACTCTCGAAGCACTGATTAAAATGGACAGCGCATCTCCCAGGCGTCGGGCTTCAGCTGCTCGTCACCTTTCCTTAGAACCCTCACCCCCCGCTCATCGTCGGCTATCTCACGAAAGCATAGACGCACTAGAAGCCTCTGGCCACCAAAAGAAGCGCCGTCGTACCAGTCATTCTGGGCGACAGGAGAATGCGCCCCCGGATGCAGTTGACCTGACGGCGGCAGAGGATATGGACCCTGTGTCAAGGACACAAGCCAAACAACGAGCAGATGTTATCCTCGCACAGCAGTCCCTAGATCATAACAAAGGGGAGTCTGTTCTACTTGCATACAAGTGTCCTGTCTGCATGGACACCCCGGTTGATGCTACCAGTACTGCATGTGGTAAGTTTTTATTGTTGCGATATTGCGGGCTATCTAGCTGACTCAATCAAGGACATCTTTTCTGTCACAAATGCATTATGGATACCCTGAAATTCAGCGAAGCACAACGGTCGGATATGTCCGGAAAAGGCCCACGGGGCACTTGCCCCGTGTGCAGAAAATACCTCTCGCGCAATGACTTGCCCGGTCCGAAGAGGAATCTCGTACCTCTTCAAATCAAACTTACGACTAGAAAGAGGACAGAGACCGCGCAATGAGCAGTCATTGTGCATATCAGTTCATGACCGTTCCATTCAGCAACTCCCAACTCGCTTTCGGGGCATTATGGGTTACAGAAGGGAAACATGACGACTTGAAGATATGGAAGTGAATGTCTAGCGGCCATTTACTTCCTCGCATCATGGTTATCGGGCCAATTACCTCTGTGTTGAAGATCCTGCTCTTGTGAAGTATCCATGAGGGATAACCCCGGTGACTTCAGCTTGGTGGATTTTAGAAACCTTGGCTTGAACCTGGAAAAGGGGACCAAGGCAAGATTCGCCGTGACACGGCGAAATTTGTATTAATCCGACCAGATCGGTACAGCGAGTGTCTCGTTTTAGGCGTTCTCGGCATACTTTAGCATACTGTGTGTGGAAGACAAATCCTGGGGCGTGGCCCGGAGGATACCACGGCTCTTGCATAGACTAAACCGTCGCGCCCGGGCTTTAAGGAATAAGCTTACAGAAGCCAAGACTGATCGTGCAGTAGTAGCTTGTCCATCCACTAATGAGATGAAAACTTGTCTACTCCGTATTTTCCCTTCCATTCTGGTGTAAGCAGCACTCTGTTGATTTACCATCTGTCGATCTTTAAAGAATGCGGATTTCCTTGCCGTTGGAACAACCAGTTGGGTCCGTGTCCCGCGGCGACGTCATTCCCCCGCGAAGGAGAATAACGGATTAGCGCTCTTTCCGTCTTAGCCATCTTCCCTTCTATTCTCCTATTCAGAAGCTTATATCCACTAGCCTTTGCCAGCTCTGGGTTAACTTCTCTCCCACCTCTGTGAACCACTATGGCATATGTCACTGCTTGCGAGTGCCCTTCATTGCTGGCACCGATTCACCCTTACTGAGTGCCTCTACTACACCCACGAGCAGCATTGATTACATCGCAAGCATGAGTATCTACTCGCAAGATCATGCGCAGTCGGCAGCGGGACTGCAGTCGTCTCAAGACATAGCTGATATCGAGGCAAATCCGCGCACCCCCAATCCGCCCATATCACCAACTTCTAAGGCGCCGCCTTCGCCTCCCCCTGAAACTTTCACCACGGCCGCCAGGCTCAACTCCCGTGAAACTGTCCGAAATCGACTTCGACGCTCCACCACCGCTCGCTCGTACTATCGCGAAGATGGCGCGCTCGATCCGAACTGGCAGCCAGGGACGGAACCAGGCATCGATCCAAGCCAGCCGCTTCCTGCGTATAGCACAGAATGGATGGCCTCAACGCCCGCAGAGTTACACGGGACAAGTGAAATCACTGTTGTGGACTTTTCGCAACATGAAATGAGGCAATATGTTCTGGACAATGATACCCTTGAGCCGTTTCTTGCGCGGGAGAGAGAGCCTTGGGTACAATGCAGATGGATCAACGTCAACGGACTCAGTTGGGATGCTATAAGGATCTTGGGTAACGAAAAAGGCCTACACAGACTCGCCATCGAGGACCTAATAAATGCAACAAATCGCACCAAAGTTGACTGGTACTCCGACCATGCATACATTGTGCTAAAGCTCCAGAAATTGATAAAACTCAAAGAAGATGACAGTGATTCTGAGGATGAGGAAGATGAAAATACACACTGGACGAATGAGCGCAAAAGTTCGGCAAGCAGCATTTCCCTGAGAAGGCCTACTAAGAGAACACTTGTGTTGGAGGCATTGAAGGACCTTTTCCGGCCGAAAACCCGCGAGGACAGCCCTGATGAACAATACCCTGGAAAGGATGCCCCCTCAGGTAGGGGGAATTCTACTTCCAAGGCATCTAATATTGATGATGGTGCCAACGTTAAGTTCACGCCTCGGAGCATCCAACGTTACCGAGGTGGCCCGAACGAGGACCGGATAGCCTTCATGGAGCGCCATGCTATACTGGCGGCAAAGGGACTCTGTGTTACTCTGGAACAGGTCTCAATTTTCTTACATGCGGATAATACGGTGACTTCCTTTTTTGAAACGAGTGCCGATGATATTGAGGGTCCAATAGTCCGACGTCTCAGCACCCCGGAGACGATGTTGCGCCAGTCGTGCGATGCTAGTATGGTCGTGCAAGCCATTCTGGATGCTATCATAGACTTGGCCATACCAGTGACCACAGCTTATCAAGATGTCATTGGTGACCTTGAGCTCGAGGTACTGACAGATCCAGACGTGGATCAGTCCAAAAGCTTGTATGTCCTCACTTCAGAAATTGCAATCCTCCGAAATTGCATGCAACCAATCGCGACTGTCATCAATGCCCTTCGTGACCACCGGTCCGACCCTGTGCATACTCCTGGGCTGGGAGTGTTGAGGAATGTCGGAACCGCGACTCCTACAAATGATTGGAGTCCATATATTGGAACGGCCACACCAAACCTGAAAAGCCTGAGCGGATCGAGCGTCTCCATCAGTCCAATGTGTCATACATACTTGGGAGATGCGCTAGACCATTGTATAACCATAGTGGAAGGATATGATCAAATGAGAAGGGCTGCTGACAATATGATCGACCTGATCTTCAATACGATTGGTGAGTGTGAATCATGCCATCGGGATTTCGTCCGAGGCTTACAGTAACTAGGCGCTTATCAGAACGAGAGTATGAAGCAACTCACCATTGTGACATGCTTCTATCTTCCACTTACCTTCTTAACGGTGCGTGTTTCTTCGCTTGCATACAATGCTTATCTGACTGTAAATCAGGGCTACTTTGGCATGAACTTCACCTCCTTCGCTGGCATAGAACATAGCGATGCGTATGTCTATTATTCCGTCTTGTAGCCATGACTAACCCAAACTCCAGATACTTTTGGATGATTGCCGTTCCTTTTGTGTTCGTCACAACCATCTTCTTGATGTAAGTCTTACTTTGGCGTCAGTGAATAGCATCACTAACCCCCCACAGGCGTGACAAGCTGCAGCGTTACTTGGTGTTGCTTGCCCAGAAACGGCTGATAACCAGCTCTAGAAGGAGCAGACAGAGAAGGAGGGCCACCGAGAGGACATAGCCTTGTCATCCTCGCTTAACTATCATACTTGTAGACCATCGGTAAAGACATTGTATACAGCCACATAGAGCTAATGATCACGATACAAAGCTTCTAGCATCATACGGATTGTGGGAGCCTTTAGTATGTCTATTGGTACCTCTGATTACTGCCAGACCAACAACGTGGCCATAAATCAGAGTCATGTGCAACAATCAAGCCATTACCAATCATCACACTTCGCATTCCCATATTAAACTGGTATATCCTCAGCGGGAATAAGTATCAAAATTCTCTGCATCCGGCCATTGCATCTGCAACCAATCATCCATGGAGAACGCGAAATCCAATCCCACGCCGTCTTCTGGCACTAAAATTGACGGCATCACATAATCATCAACTGGTCACCACATTACCCATTAGCAAGCAAACATAAACCTAAACCACACCATTCAACTTACCATCTTGTACACCCACACTCTGACCCACTCCCAACCCTACCCCCAAGTCACCATCATCATCAACCTTACACTCCCCCACCCCCGCAAGAGTAAGACTAACAACCTGCGCCGCCCTCGCCGCCTCGCGCGAAGTCGCCGTCGACCCACGACGCAACCAAATAGTCCTCGCCGTTCTCAAAGCATTCAGCACCTCCTCTCCCCTATCTAAAAGCCCTCCACAATGCACCAACGAGCAAAGAATCATCGTCGCAGTCAGAAACAAATGCGTCATACTAGAAGTAATCCGCCAATGCATATCATGTAATTGACCCCCTCTGCAAGTCTCCTCGTCGAGGATGTGTTGGATACGTAGAGCGCCGAGTGATGCGTCGATACAGGCGGTGCGGGAGTATGCGCATTGAGGATTTTCCGAGTGTATCTCACCCGAAGGGGTAGTTGCTATGTTGAGGAACCGACGATGGAGCATGATTTTCCCTTTATATAGGAGATGTTGGAGAAATAGTCGGGACATGATCACCTGTGAGGAATCGGTTATGCTCGCTTGTAGGGGTTTGAAGCGGAGAGGGGGAGGGATGTTGGAGACGGCGTCGTGAAGGGTCTTGTCCGCTTGCATTACTTCTGCGTAACTTGCTGGTTGGACTGCGTCTGCTAGGTTGGATATACTGCCTAGAGCTAGGAGCATGCGTCTTCGCGCGATGAGTTCCAGTGTAGTGGTGCGTTCTGTTTCTGGTCGGCTGGGGGGTAGTGTAGTTAGGGATGGGGTTAAGTCTGTATCGAAGAGGTTTCGTGGCTCGGCGGTGTCCCATTTCCAGTCGGAGATCATTCGCGGCATGCCCATTTGGCTGGATAGGAGGATGTCGCTTGTTAGTACGGTAGTCCATAGACGACGGCGCATTTCGCCTTGCAGTGGGGAAAGATTGGGGAAATGGCTGGGATCGCGATGGTAGCCCATGCGCATGGCGAGGTTGACTTCGAGGCCGAGTAGGAACCAGATGTTGCGGTTCGCGTCCGGGTTCATTCCGTACTCGATGTATACGTAGTGGACTAGGGTCTCGAGGACGTAGGGGCCGGGCTTGGTGTACTCGCCTATCATGAGGCACTGGACGATCTTTTCCCGGTAGAGTTCCAGTTGGAGGGTTTTCTGCTCTTCTTCGGAGCTGTCGGTTACGTCGGAGGCCATTACCGCTAGGCAGATCATGCTGAAGAGGAGGCCGATCCATACTATTGGCGTGCTTGTGGAGTCGGTCCAGAAGGATTCGTACTATGGTGTTTGTTAGTAACGATTGGAAGAATGGTCGATGATGTTGTTCGGTTCGTATCAACTTACCTCTTGAAGAAAGCTAGGCCCGTGGACCGCTGCTAATCATCCGGAATCAGTGATACTGTCGCTAGAGCGGGATATGGCAGGGGGTTCTCACCAGAAGCGACCAGGTCGAGATAGTTGAAATACTTCGAAATATACCGGTCAATAGCGGCCTTTGGTGGCAGTGCGGCGATAATTTCAGCCCGCGAGGCAGCCCGTTCACATCCGTAGAGCAATAACGCATGTCGGTGGGATGGTTTCATACTCGTTTCTTCAATAGACTCGGCCATTCTGGCTTGTTCTTCACGATCACAGTGCGCCTTCAGGTCGGCAATGCTATCCAGAATGGCTGCCCAGTGCTCACCGGCCACATACTGAAGCTCTGAGTCGGTGATTTGCATGCTGCCGCAATCCGACTGTGTATCTAGGACACTACCACCGGGCCCTGGTCGAGTACTGCTGCTGGGAGTGGCATCCGGGGTGGCAAGCTGTCGGACCTCGTCATTGTTGACTCCGTCGGGCATCAAGGACTTAACAAGACGCTCCAAGTGGACTAGCCGGTCATGAAGTCCTGCAGGTGTTCCAACGGGTGTAGGATGCAATAAGGATGCTGGTGGCTTCCGGGCCACATAGACGCATGAGTGACCGCGTGCGACGCAGCTGGTACAGGGCTGTAGTCGATCGCATCGAGTCTTGCGCTGGCGGCAGGCAATGCACGAAAATTGAGGCTTATCACGCCGTCGACGAGGTTTTAGAGCGGGAGTCCCGGAAGATGAGGACATTGAGATGAGTGATGAATGGTGAAGCAGACAAAGTGTTGTTAGTGATGGGGAGTCAGCGCGGCCTTAATACTATATCAACTAGTAGTCGAAGGACCCGGCACTATCTTAGTTGGAGACAGCAGCCCAATCGGAGGAACATCGCATATACGGAGACACCCTCCGATTAGCTAGAATGAGTGATTCCACGTGTGATGAGGATTCTACAGGAAGGATATAGTGTAGCATTGAAGTGTGTAATGGTAGCTCACAAGTAGCTCTTGGAAGACTGCAAGTACAGATTGAGTCCATAAGACTTAACTGCTGTCGGCACTAGATCCAGATAAGATTGTAGGATAATCGAATTGCATTCTACCCAGGATATCAATACATTTGCCAGAAAGACACATAATACATTCATTTTCCCTCCTGATATTGTGTTCCAAACATGGTAAGGAACGTAATCATGAAAATAACTTCAGATATTACCGCGCCGACCGTGTCCAGTTCCCAAATCCAAAAATGCTCGTAACTTGTGTGTCACCGTTAAACCATTCAACCTCGAAATAACAACCAATCAACATAATGATAGCATATCAGGCATCTCATTTATGCCTTCGTGCCGTTGCCGTTTCCGTTACCATTGTGATGAAGAACCTTGGACACTTTCTCTTTCAGCTGAGTAATGGGGCCGTGATGCTGGTGACCGTTTCCGTTGGCCTTGTTCTTCTGTGCTGCTGCAGCGGCGGCTCCCTCGCTGGAACTTTTGCTGGTATCGGGTCCTATCATATGGTTAGTAAAACTCGAAGTTTTCTTGAGTGATAAGACAGTGCTATACTAACCTGATGGTTTCGAGCGGCTGTACCCACGATCCAAACGCTTCTCAAACTCGTAGGGCTCCCGCGCGGGAGTCTTAGGGCCTTTCAGAGCTTCCTCGCTGACTTTGGTGTTCTTGGGAAGCTTGTCCCCGGTGTCGTCTGCGCTCTCTTTGCCTTTCTTCAGGGAGTCAACACCGTCTTCTTCGGTCATTCCTGCGCCGCTGTCTTTCTGGGCAGAGCCAACCGCGGCGCCGCTCTCATCTTGCGTTGACTTGTCCTGATAAACCCGAGCTTCTTTATTCGGCACCTGGCTCCTTGCGTTTACTGAATCTACTCCACTGGGAGTGGACTCGGATGCTGATGGAGTTGACTTGGCTGCGGACAGTCTCTCTTGTTGGGTATCCCGTGCCTTATCAATGTTGCCATAGGCACTCTGCTTTCCGACAGAGCCCCCCGCCATCGCTGAGCTAGGGGATGTGCTATCCTGCTGCATCGAGCGGGCTCTAACATCGTCGTCATTGACGCTCTGAACAGCTCCTTGACCGGCATTGCTCTTCATTCCCTGTTGTCCAATGACGCCTCCAGCCACACCTCCAGCCATGCCTCCGGCAACCGCTTGTCTGCCGTACTCATTCTCCTTCTGCATTGATTTGGCCGCGTCATCTGGCATGCGCTGAGCAGATTGTGCAGCGCTTGAGATTCGTTGGTTTGCCGTATCCTTCTTTATCGATGTAGGAACCCTCACTTGCTCTTGTGCATCCACGTCATCCTGAGCCACCTGTCCGGAATAGGCATAGGCGCCAGTAGGGCCCGAGACGTTCGACTTGCTCGAGACTCCCTGTTCCCTGGCCGCGGAGACATCCTCACGAAGATCCGTGGTGTCTTGGACTCCTTGTCCGGAATAGGCATACGCGCCAGTAGGACCCGAAATGTTTGATTTGCTTGAGACTCCCTGATCCCTGGACGCAGAGGTATTGTCACGAAGATCAGTGGTGTCCTGGACTCCTTGTCCAGAGTAGGCATACGCGCCACTAGTGGCCGAGGACGAACCCGCAGTGTTTCTGCTCTTCTGGGTATACTGGCTTCCCATACCGGAGGCATGGCTTCCTTGACCATAGGTGGAGGTCTGGGTTCGCTGCTCAGGAACGGCAGCTTGAGACTGCCCTTGTTTGATACCAGAGGAAGCGCCTCTTATGGGGTAGTTCATCTGCTGACCCTGGTATGGCTCACTGATGAAAACTTCCTTGAAGCCGAAGTCGGCATTGCTGGGTGACTTGGGGTTGCGGGCGTGATCAGCATCGGTAGATGCAAGTGGTTCGGGGATGACAGCGGTGTTATCCTTTGTCCTCGGAGCACCAGGTTGTTCTAATTGGTGTTAGCTTCACTTGATCATTCAATGGTTCGTGATTCGTCTGACAAGGCATGAAGTGATTAATGAGGTTCTTACCATCACGGTTTCCGGCATCATAAGGATCGGTGGCAGTTCCTCTGCCTTGGATTCCAGATAGAGGCTCATCGCCATGCTGCTGGTTTGATAGGCTATCGGGGGTTTGGTTAGGATGGACCTCGTTCCAAAGAGCATTCGAGGCGTTGTTGAAAGTTCGATTTATGGTCTCCATGTTTATATGCGTGGGTGAAATCAATTGTGTGATATTTGGATGAAATGTAAGCTTAAGCTACTTCAGAAGTGCTGGACGCCTCGTTTATGAATGGTCGGAGGCGATAATCATAGAACCTTGTGTCGTCAGAGCTGTGGGTGGGATCATAAGAAGGCTGGTTAATCTGCGGGATGCGGTTTTTCTAGAAAGGCAAGAGAATAGCAATACATTATAGTACGTCAGTGGCACGAGGCGAAAGCAGCGCAAACAGAACAAGCATATGAGGAGAACATAGTGTCGATCGCAGAACCCGCGATGTCATCACTCCATCCCGTGACGTCAAGGAACGTCACCTGTCACGTGGGTAACACTGGACCGACCAACTGGCACCGACAATGCAAGAGATGGAGCAGCAGACCAAAGTCAATTAGAATTCTATGGACAAAGAGAGAGACCCTTGGGGGCTGCACAATTGGAACGGTGACTCGTAGATACTTCGTCTGCCTCATTCGAACGCCACCACAAAATGCACACTAGAAGCAAGCAAATAATGAAAACACACTATGAAATATTCGCAGTAAGAATGCAATACCCTACAACCCAATATCAGTGCCAAATATGAATCAACCTGACCTTCGCGCACAAGAAATTGCGAAGGTCTCGTAGCCGAATATGGACGCCTCTGTCGATCTCAAACTATGAATGTATCGGGTAAGAGAGCCACGGAACCTGTCAGGCTTGTTTGCTCATTTCCGCGGCATTCTTCGCCTCTGGGTTCAAAGGCTGTTTGGGATCGTATCCCACACTTTTAACAACTCCTAGTCCCTTGGTCTTTCCCTCCCGGAAAAGCACTCGATCCCCGGGGGCCAAGAATTCGGGACGCTGTACAAATCTGAACGCAACCAACGCGCGGTCACCGCCCCGAATGAAGGGACGATCAATGTCAATGACAGAGCATGTTTGACTTACTGCGCCGACATGCAGCATTGCTTGATACCGAGGCTTGATCGTGGTGGCGTGAGATATGATTAAGACTAAACAATCAGTACATCAGAATGAGTAGAAAGGGAACAACTAGGAGACGCACCCTCAGCGACGAACTCCCTGTAGACTTTCGGGGGCTGGTCCAACTTCTTGAGAACAACCATGCCCTTACGGACCTCCTTCCGTCGGACACGTTTCAATGCGAAAGAGCCCGACTGGCCTGCAAAACAAGCGTTGACCTGAATACGCTTGCGCTCAATGGACTTGATCGTGGTAGTCGTGAACTGACCGAGAGAGTCAGGCCCGACCAAAACGGTATCGCCAGCGTGTATCACACCCGACTTGGCCACCCCAGATACAACTGTACCCACATGAGGCACGGAGAACGTATCATTGATGAGGAACTCGAACGGAGCATTCACATTGTATTGGCCGCGGTGAGGAAGGATATTCAGGAACGTCCGCACAAGGTCCAGGTTCTCTCCAGTGACGTTGGACACCTGGAAGATCGGGCAGATCCGCTGGCTCACAAACTGTGTCGCCGTGTTGATGGTTTCTTCCATGTCCTTCACGAAAATGGGAATTTTACGAGAGCCAGGCGACTTGAGAAGTTTGCTGAGCTGGGAAAGGGTCTCCTCCAAAATCTGCGGTGGGCAAATATCGATCTTGGTGACAATTACCATGACCGGCACGTGTAAAGCCACAGCAATACCCAGGTGTTCTTTGCTCATGCCAATGAGGCCATTGTTAGCCGCGACCATGAGTAAACAATAGTTGGGGCTGCTGCTCAGCATGCCGAAAACCGTAGTTCGCAGGTACCGTTCATGCCCAGCAAGATCAGAGAAGGATATTACTTTGGCGGAACGTCTTCCTATATCTTCCCAGGACATCTTCCGCCCATGAGCGCTGCTGACAATGTCACCACGGCTGTCGAACCCCATTATCTCCATCCCTACCGAGCTGGTCCGACCACTCTCGATTTCGTGCTTGTGGCGGAACAGATTGAGTCGAGCCTTCCCTCGGCCATCATCCAAGTTTCCCTTGACCAGCACACCAAGCATGGTACTCTTACCTGCGTCAACATTGCCAACCACTGCCATGCGGATCTCAGCCATCTCCTCCACGGTGCCCGCTGGCTGCCGGATCAAGAGCTTGCCCCAAGAGCCTTTAATTCGCTCATGCTTTACGCGTGATTCTTCTGGCCCGCCAACATTGTAGGTAACAAGGATCCGACAGTGAGCAGGAAGGGTTTCCGCCGCTTCCCGCAAGCGCTGTAAGGCTGTATTCCACTGGCTAAGATCAAAGGACATGGAATCCCCGCCATCCTCAAGGCCCAGGTCGAAGAGAGTCTCACCATGTCCTTCGTCGATGCGCGTCTGTAGGATGTTGGCCAGGACTTGGATGTCATGGTCTGGCTGTTCACCAGTGCCCAAGAGCAACTCCTTCAACTTGACCGGTTTCGGGGTATCCGTGAGGTCTAGCTGGTCGAGAATATCCAGTTCGGCATGGTCTTCAGATACTGGAGCTGCGCTGGCTGTTTCGTAGCCGCTATCACTGGGCAAATACTGAGCCGCTCGCTGGGCCTGTTGCTTTTCAGCGTACTCGGCGAACTCGCTGAGGGCCTATATGTTGGCTACGTGTTAGCGGGAATGCCAGATTGCTTCGCCGGGGGGATGCGCACAATCTCGCCTCTCCGCCGTTCCTGCAACGAAGGCTTAGATTCAGCCGTCCGCATTTTGATGGCTATATTGGTCGATGATTAAGATGATGGCGAAAGAAAATAGTTCGGAGCAAAGGCACGTTATCGATCTGCGATATGATGTGTCACTCGGTCGGGTGGAAGATGGATGATCGCCGCTGGCGCACTCAGACACGTATTCGTGTTATCATAGCTCTATGTATAAATACGAGGATCAGGTAGGGAGTAAGGATAAGCAAAACAGAATAAGGATGGCAATAAGGGTCTGGAGCTGGATAGGTGAATGAGAAGGTGGTTTGTGAATGATATGCTAGGAGGGAAGAGATGTACAGCGAGTGTCGGGAGTGAACCGGGGAAGCTTTATCGATAGGAAAGTGCGAGTCATCGCCGCCTCGTGCGGCCCCCAAGCAAATTATTGAGTCATACGGGCTCAGCACAGTCATTCCCTCCATCCAGCTAAGGCTGTGCTGGAATGATGATTGTCTTTGTCACCGCTACAGTAGCCAATTTTTTATTAGCTGTTTTGGGCCAGGTCGCAAACCAGAAACACTGGTCGCTGCTGTTGGTTTCATCGCTACATATGCCAGTATGGCATGATGCCATGATACCACACGCCTTACACCTTCCTGATGCCTCTATATCTGATATAAAGAAAACCTGCAGGCCCAAGCATGACCGAGTACGTGAATACATTAAAAGATAAATTCGTATAGCCTGGAAACCCTGTAACATCGCCTGGTGTCTTCGTGGTCTCGTATTTCGTAGCTTGGGTGAGGGGTGGCCCCAAGAATATCCGATGTGATCCGTCTTCCTACTTATTATTGCCTTCCAATTCTTATGCCTGAGGAGAAATCAAAACGACAGAGTCTCCTATCGTAAAACGTCAGTATGACAAGGCCCGGGCTCTACCGGGAATGGCATCGCGAAACGCACCTCGAACAAAGAGCATCTCTTCTTGCTTCTTGATGGTCTAAAGACAATCAACCTGCGTTAGCCCAGCGCCGCACTATTATAGTATCACCCAAATTGATTGTACTATAACCGAGGTAAATGGATAGAGCGACGTACTCGGAGGATCTCTTGCTCGTTCTCGTCTTCCTCCACCACGTAGATGGTCTCCTCAACATCTCCTAGCACCAGGTTGCAATGGCTATCGTATGCCTACCCAGAACCATCTGTCAGTAAAAGCCACGTAGCCCAGAGGCCGGGGGTGAAGGCGTCAAACTCACATGGAGACGGCCCTTGAGCTCGCGATCGCCGCGCAGCTTGACGAAGACGATTTCATCGAGCGACAGGCGCACCAAATCTAAGGGCTCGGAGACGGACGATGTGCCCGCATCCTCGGTGTCGGCCATGTCGAGGTCGAGGGTGGGTGGGTGGAAAAGGAGAGACTGAAGCGTTAAGCTAAGCGAACGAAAGGAAGGGGGGAAGGATCCAAGCTGCAGCGTGTACAGCAGACGCGGGACATGGATGGTGAAAAAGGCTACAGAGTCTGACAGGGATCTGGCCCGCCAAGACCACAACAAGCGGCACCTCCTCATTTACTCCGCTTTTATAGTCGCAGCTCGTTTCCCCCCGACTTCTGACGGCCTGAACACCCCCGGCTTTTTCCCTACGTTCTTTCTTGTTTCCTGTCCTCAATTCACAATGCTAGGGTTCATTCGTACCAGTGAGAGCTTGGGCTCTCATTTGGTGTGTCCTACGTACCGTCGATGTCGATTAACCCACCTACCTCGCTGTTCTCCACTTCTTATACTTCGGGATCCTACGCGCCGCCAACGATCATCCGGATCACATTTACATCTTCGTTATCGGAACGACGACAGCAGCAATCATTCTAGGAACAAAGGCTGGTTCGCTAATAGACATGCTCCACAGCTGGGACGGGGAGGCACGGACATACTGGAACCTGGTCAGGTTGACTTGGGCGATCATGAGATCTCCAATGCACAAGACGACAGAGGGCACGACATTGGGGCTGGTCCCCGGGTCGAGAGCTTTGAGGATGTGAAGAGACGTTTCAACGCTATCCTCCGAGATGGCCAACCAGACCAGGTGATGGATGCGATGCTGGATCCTCGCTTTGAGAGCTTGGTTTGCTTGATGCCACCCAGCACCTTTGTCGAAGTCTTCCATCTCCTCTCCCCGGCTTACTTTATCGATCCCTATCGGGAAATCCATCGTCCCATTCATCCGTCGGCTGTCGATGTCAAGCAGTACAAATCACTGGACTCGATTTTCGACGAATTTGCCAGTAACCTTTCTGCCATCCTGCAAATTAGGTGGGCGGGCGGCCAACCCTTGGGCCTGGCTGAGTACACGCACCTGCTCGATTGCGCACGCTCAATGGGCGACGCCATCATGGCAGACTATATCTGGCAAACAATTAGGGAGGATGGAATGGTGCCGGATTCCCAGTGCTATAACTACTACATGGAGGCGAAAGTCTGGGATAGAGCATACACCGGCTTGGAGAAGTATCGCCTCAGAATGACCCCTTACCTGTATCGGAAGAGGAGATTCTTCGAACCTAACCCCGGATGGCAAGGTTACGGTACGGCTGCCCGGAGTGTGAGAAAGGAAGTGCTGCAGATCTTCAACGAGATGACACAGGAGGGTACCTCGGGGGACACCACCACCTTTGTCAATGTGATCCTTGCGTCAAGTCGAGTTGGCCATATGCAAGGAATCAAGAATGTCCTGCACACCGTCTGGAACATTGACGTCGATGCGCTGCTAGACCAGGTCGATGAGTCGATGCTTCCAGAAGTGACCCCATACGACCGTTCCTCACCGCTGTACCCCACAAACCACCTGCTGTTCGCCGTAGCTCATGCCTTCGGCACCAACAATGACATCCCTGCCGCGCTGCGTACCATAGATTTTATTTCGAACAAATATGACATCCCGGTGCCGGAGAATGTCTGGCTCGAGCTATTTGAGCGATCGTTCGTTTTGTCGCGTCCGAGGTTTGGCCCCGACGCTGAAAGAAATGCGAAGGGCCAGGTTTCATATGACTTCCTCAATTCCATGTTCGAAACAATGACATCCGAGCCTTTCAACGTGCGTCCAACAATCGAGGTACACCATATCCTCGCCAAAACTGCGTGGGATCGCGCCCGGCTGTCAGAATTCCAGCACCATATGGAAGCTGCGTATAATATTTTAAGGGAGACACGAAAGAAGAGAAGAACTGCGAGGTCGATAATAGAGGCGTATCTGGGACAGGCACAAACGGAAATCCTCAAATCACGAGCCTTTGCAGATGCTGTGCACGCATATGACATTCTGCGCTTGCGCACTATGCAGCAAACCGTTGTCATGGAGCGTCTCGCAAGACTATTGCTGATTCACCATCGTTGGCTGGGTCGTCGGAACCAAGCGTGGGAACGGACCCTTCTTCCGCAGGCGCTGGAAGAATGGCGAGACTTTTTGCCGGAGTCCGTGGTATACCATACCCGAGGAGGACTCGTCGAATTCGATGGTGCCACCTCTTGGCGCCAGCGTAATATCAGAACCCATGATAGAGTACCAGTCCGGCGGCCAACCTTCGGAACGAACTTCGAGCTTGATGACGACGCAAACGATATAGACGACGACATTTTCTGGGATTATTATCGACAATCTGCCCCGCATCTTGATCTGTCCATTCCACCCCTGAGAAGGCTTTTCGAGGCTGTACACGAAGACAATGTTAGTAGCACTTACGACGACGAAGCTTTCCTGGCGGAAGAACTGGGATACGAAACTGGCGAGTATGAGATCCCTAGAGCCACCGCAAGGACGCCCAGACAAGCGCGCTCTACCACTCGGGAACGCCAAGCAAGAGAGGACGACGATCCGATAACCACAGGTCCGGGGCCTCTCTCATGGGCTTGATTATAGCTCATATCCGAGCCACTTCGCTTTCTTTCACTTTCTTTATCACCATCTTCATTTTCTTCCTCTCTTCACTTGATAACTTCGATAGTGACTTTCATCTGCGTATCCGGAAAAGTTAACAATTCGCGGATACCTTCACTCAACCCTGATTTCTTTTTTTCGCTTTTCTTTTCTTCATGTCCTGAAGCGGGATATATGATGAGCTGATCTTTGGCTGTCAGTTATGATACCTCATGTGTGCATGTATTGCCTTACCTGAGCGGATACCCTGTCTATATGACATGTTACATATTGAGCTCTTTTATGCTTTTCGTATATTATCATTATTCTTTTGATTGTGAGAGTTTTGTCTTTCAGTAAGCAAAACAGTAGTCAGTATCATATCCTTCGAGTCATGCTGTTCTCAAGACGACAGGGTGCATACCTGTACAGAAATGGGACTTGACATCTGATTATATACCTCAGACAACGTCAGTCCACCAAGGAAACAATCATAATCATATACATACAATGCGGGTGGGTATATGCTACAAAACGCAGGGCACCTATCCAGTCAGTTCACTGATCCTATACCCAGGCACCACCACCACCATCATCATCATCATATCTTCTCCGCCTTCAGATCATTCACCACCATGTACCGACCAATCGTAATCCAGCCCCACCGGAACCACACCATCTGGCTCTGATGGGCCTTGACCATAGCCGACTGCGCAGTCATCCACTCATTAACGGAACTGACGAACAAAAGCCGCGACGGGAGCTGGCCCTTGGAGCCACTACCACCACGGCCCAGAATGGAATGCAGCGCGCCCCGAACCATTGTAAACGGCGCATCCAAAACGCCCGCGTACTTGCGCAGCAGATTCGTCGTGGTAAGCGTATACAGAGTAACCGGACAGGTATACCCCGATTTATCCTTCATCAGGGACCGCAGGAAATGAACAGCGCCGTGGTACAGAGACCGGTGATTAGGGTGGTTGCTGATACCTCCCTTGTCGAAGGTCAAGAGCACGTCGATGGTGGCCGTAGGTGCCGAGTCGGCTTTGTTCGATTTCTTCTTGGAAGAGGTGCTGTCGCTGAGTTCGGGGGCAAAGGCGTGTTCGAGAACAGCTGATACGTCGGACTCGGTCCATTGGACGGTCATGCTGTCGCGGAAGCGGGAGGGGTCGTCGATGATGTATACGTCGGATTCTTGGCGTAGGCCTAGTTGCAGGGCGCTTTTCACGAGCTCCTTTTTGCGGATGTGGCCGAGACCGTCGGCGTCTCCTGTTTCGTGTTGCGGGTTGGTGTTAGTGGCTTTATGTTGGGGGTGTTTGTTCGATGGTCTGTGTGGGTGCTTACCGCTGCTGAGACAGAGGATCTTGAGGTGGTTGCCGTATTCCGGTCTGGTCAGGGCCAGAACCGTGGGCGCGAAGAACATGGCCTCATCGTCCGGGTGGGCGATCAGGAGGCATATCCGCTTGTTGTATAGACGAGGGAATGCACCGCCGAATGGTGAAGACGTGGTTGACGATAGTGTCCAGAAGAGAAACACGGCTAGAATCGCGGAACCGAGAGAGAGTAATGTTGACGGGGACATGGCGTGGGAGTACTCAAAAGGGGCGATTCGGGCGTTGAACTTTAGGGATGAAGGGGAAATAGTCAGGAGTAATTGGATCGTCGGGAGGTTTGACAAATTGTGGGAGAAGCTAGTAGGAGCTCAACGGGGTGCTTTTTTCGGGGGATATTCGACGACCGTTCGCCGCTTGCATGAAATGATGCAAGTGATGCTGGGAGTTGTAATACACCAATTGTTTGGCTATAGCTTATAGGTTGTATTAGTTCATTCAAATTGGGACATCTTTAGGGGAGAGTGACCCCAATGGGTTGGGTGGTGAGGATTAGAAAAAGGGATGAATAGTTGAGTCGTCTCAGGGTCCTGAGTTGACGATCTCTAGAGCTCCATGTCTGCCGGACGCGGAGCTATCACCACGTGACTTACGGATTGAGTACATCGGAAGATAGTTCCAATTGCATTTCTAATTGTAGGAGATTAGTGTGAGAAAATGTTCCGAATTGTGGAATTTATTGATTTATCAGATGCTATGTAGCTTAGTTTATGTAAGTGGCCTCCGCTTTCCAAGTACTAGTACGGTTGGCTAGGACATGTTCATGATGCTGAGAATATATACTAGCATGAGGTCTACTCTGTTACTGTGGGTTATATATATTACTGGTAGTAGTAACTTGACGTGGGTAACATGTACTCCAGCATTCTTCATCACATTGGTACTGAAACATTACATACTTACTTAGTAGCATCAGAAAAGCATCTAAAACCTCACCATGCTTACAAATGCATGGAGGAGCTCCTCCAAAGCCAGTTTGATGAATGCAGCTAGCATTGCTCGTTCCATTACCAGCATTAAGTTCCGACGCCAATGACATCAAAAGTACCAAGTGCCTAGGGTTAATGTGAACCATAAGCTGACTCAAATATCAACATTAGTAATATTAATTATGCTTTTTACCGACATCAAGCATATCCATTTTCAGCAACAGCATACGTATCTCTCAACATCTCAGCTGTCACCTTCCTGATCCGTTTGACACGAATTAGTAAGCTCTATGCGCGGAACAGGAGATTATGGTCCCCACCAATCACATGAATGTCACGGAGCACTTGCATTGCAGGTCTCTCCGCTGACCCAGCCAACCTTCTAAAGTACTAGGATAAGGCTATCACCATGGATTCTTTCGCTCCTAGCCTGGACTGCTTACAAATTCCATGTCGATATACAAATCAAGGAACGACTAGAAGTATTTTTAGGGTGGCATTTGGAAAAGAGACATTGTCTCGGCTCGACGGCATCCAGAGACTGACTATATCGGGCAAAGTACGGAGACCCCGCGGTTCTCCGGTCCCAAAGGACGACCAGTCTAATTAGTAGTACCAGGTACAGCCAATGATGAGGAATGACACTATAATCAATATATTGATCGAGGATTCTAGTGATTCCTTGTCGGTTTCTAGTGTTCCTTCCGCGGATAGAGTCGGCGGTAGCAGGGGCCAGATGAGATAGAGACGTCATCACATGGCCATGATTCAGCTCTCCCTTTCCCGGTCGTCCATCAATGAGTAGCTGGGTCCCGATTCAGTGACTATATTCGCTAGAGATCGGTAGTATGCAGGACAGTCAATGACAGACCGCAAGATAACCCATGTTTGAACGTAGGAGTCTCGAGAGCAGAGTCAGTATACAGTTCTCTCTACCAGTGGCTTCTAGAACTTCCTAGGTTAGATTGCACTAGCACGTGGGACAAGCAACACTGCTTCATTTGGCAGAAACACACGTCCTGTGCAGTTCGGCCGGAGTGAATTCCAAATAGAAGGTTTTGGCTACGAAGGTTCGTGCAAAATCCTATCATCTTCTAAGTTCTCGGGTGCTGATAGCCGGTATTGTAGGGCTGAAAACCCGCGGACACACTCACTGCCAGAGTCGTTCACATGGCAATTGCTGCGCAGCATGCCGCGGGCAGCAGCTATGAACTAGAAATTAATCGTCGAAAACAGCCATAACTATACTGCCGAGCATAGATATTGCGACGCAATCATGTCCAAACGACCAGTCTGAGACCATGGCGGGATCAATGTGCCGAACTTGAACCCCGCGGGGTTCAAGAGCTCTCGAGTCTATTTGATCGTAAGGTTATAAGAAACCATGAATATGCCAAGAAACGTAAACACAGACGTCGTGGCAATTCTCAGTCGGTCTAGGCAAATAGAACAAGTAACTTGAGCGACGATATCCGAGACCATCGGGCCACCGTTAGTCATGGAATATATTGTTTTGTGTAGGAATGGCGGTAAAAAGTGGATAGCATCAACCTGAGCGGACGGCAGGTACGGCGTCAACCAAAGACTGCAAGTGGTGTACCCACGGACCGATCTGACTTCCGTCGAGGACCTTACCGGGCAAGGGAATTGGGGGACAACGGCAGTCGCCGAAGTCCTGGGACCAGAATGGTGTAATTCCCGCTAAATCCTCATTTAGTGAGTGATTTAGCTCGTCCAGAGACCTTGGAGGAGAAAGGAGAGAAAATTCTGAGGCGCTAGTGCCATGGTGAAGAGTCATCGCATGGAGTCCGCCAAAGCTAACCATGAAAAGAGAGCCGGGCCGGTGGACAAGCCCCGTTCGAGAAAAACGGGGGGGGGGGGGGGGTTGCGGCGTACCGCTAGTCCGCTACATGCCCTCATCCACCTTTGGGAGGGGTTTCCGCGGAAAGACCCAATGGAAAGGGCGCAACGGTAAACATGGCCTTGCACCTTGCAAGAAAACGCTATAGTATTCGTAGTTGGCATCATTAATATGACCATTCACTGCTACTACTACCTGTTTTGCAGCTGCATAAAATGGGTCCAAGCTTCTGCACATCCAAGCTGGAAGGGGTTTCATGAAGCCGTCACGGCACTAGTCCAGAAGATGGCGGTTAATAACGCAACCGCCGTGCGTGCTCGGGCAGGAGTAGTAGAAATCCCTCATCTAGATATCTCCTGCTGGGTGAAACTAGGCGATTGGCAAAAAAGAACCTAGCACTCACGAGGAATGTGGTCATATTCTGTCGGAGTTGGTTTGTTGTCGATCGCCATATAGCAAACAGATTCGTATTATAGAGCAAAGACTAGTCTGGATGGTGACTTTCATGCAATTGGGGAATCATATTCGGAGTAGGAGTATTCAATGAGTGAAGGAAGGTCACCGGATGCAATCTTCACGGTCTGATCATCAGGGTATTGCGCAATGGACCAAGATTCTAGTGCATGCACCTGCGTCGGCGCTTCCCCAAGATTAACTGGATGTAGAAGAATTTAGGAGCATCAGCTGGAGGCGGCCCTTGCCGACTCAGATATTAGCCTGATACGGTCAGTGTCAATTCTCTAACATCCCCATATATGACAAGCCAGCGATCATATAACATGAGCCGACCAGGACTGTGTAGATGAGGCTTGGCGGGTAACACTGAGGCTAAAATCCTGTATAGTAACATCCGAACTCGTGGCGTGATCGAATCGGCCATCCGTGGCCGTCAGCGACAAGATGTGCCGAAACTCTCAGGAAACCGGGACGGTCAAGCCGACAGCTGGAGGACCATCAGGGTGAAAAGTCAGCCAAGGTACCTGGATCGTCAGAGGTCAGACCGATCATTTCACATTGCGCATGCTGTCGTCCTGGCAGCTCAATGGGTGGTGGTGAAACTGTTAGGTAATGGGTATGGCGGCAATGGGTAGTCATTCGTCAGAACGTCAGAACTGTCCCTGGCCAAGTCACAACGCACGTTGCTTTAGTCTAGAACTTCAACATTAGTAGTGAATATCATATGTTAACTACATATTACTTTTGGATATTATTTCCCAATTCAATCGTTGTTTTCTCACGCAACCCTCATACTATCCTACGAAGGCTAACTAACCACCACTTTCATCTACACCGACCGACCGGCAACTGCAGCCGGATGATGTGATGCCCCGCATAGAACGGAAATTTTCAGCAGTGCGGGGAAAAAGGCGAACCTATCGCCTTGCAGTGAGCAACAACGGAATCTTCCTCCTGAGCAAAGGGGTCCCTGTTAGCGCCGTCAAAACCATCGTGAGAAACGAGGAGAGCCTGCAGCCAGCTTCGTCATTCAGGTTCTCAGTGCCTGAGCCCGAGCCCTTGACAAGCCACTCAACCAAGTCTCATCCGAACAGGGTACCGCTGTACCGCGCGGGTGGAAAAGGGAAAAAAAAAAAGGCACATGTCCTAATCAAGATTTTTATTTTCTCTTCGAATTTGCCTTTGACATTTTAGTCTCCTTTTTTTTCTCCCTTTGGCCTTGTCGGGATGTGGAACCTGGCCGAGCTGTAACCTCACGACTTAAGAGGCGCTGCAATGGAATAAAAACTCTGCAAAGAATTTTTTTGATTATTTCCCAAAAGGTTCCCATTCCGTACGCAAAACATCTGGTTCTGATGGGACTAGCGTCTTCCTCCGTCCGCGGATTCAGCGCCTCGTTGGCTCAAAAAGTGCAAGCGGCATCACGGATCCAGAGGATCTCCAATTAGTGTCGCAACGTGTTGCGGTATGGTAATGTATACCCGCGTCACGGTGCCGGTCACCGCTTGTACGCGCAAAACTTGCGCCAGACCGCCTTGCAACTGTTCAGAATTTCGGGCTCTCTCTGCCACTATATGACGCCACGTGATGGTTTGATGACGGCAGCTGACCTTCCTGAACGAGCAAAGAAAGCGCCCTTTTTGTCAGGTGTCTTTACGGGTTCAGGTCCCGGCTGCCGTCTTGGACGGATATTCGGTGCCGGAAACACTATGTTGACAGACTGACTTGTCATGCGTCTTTGTCTTCCATCTCTGCATCGCTCATCAGGCACCACATCAGGAATTGGCTCTCTACTACTGCTGTTAATAGAGTACGTACTATGGTTGTCGTGGCAGGCCCTGGGCCCCCAACTATACAACGGCCCAATCAAATTGTGGCCTGACCTGGAGGGGAATACTGTCTAGAACCTTAGTCAGCCCCATCATCCTTGGTTCGGATCTCCAACAAAAGGGCATGACAACATCACTGAGCAATTTGGCATGATCTCGAAGCCCGATCATTAGGGCCACGAGTTCATTCTGAATAATCACTAGTAGTTATTGCGTCAAATCAACACCGCCTCTCTACGAATACGCGCCTGGGTCACGCAAACATTCGCGAGCGAACGATCGACAGCCAGGGGAGGGACTACGTTCCGGGCCCAGGGACAGCCAGACTAAGTCCATTTTCTATGGGGTAGGAGTGAGTCACTGCGCACGGCCTCGACGGAGGGACATCGGAGAGCTAATCATCATGCTTTGTGGCTAGCGAAGTGTTCAAGTGATGCAGCATGTTAGATTAAATACGATTTTGTTGCAGTTTCGCAATAACACACTTCATGCAGGTAGTAGCACGTCTTTCTCAGA
This sequence comes from Aspergillus piperis CBS 112811, assembly GCF_003184755.1. Taxonomy (NCBI): domain Eukaryota; kingdom Fungi; phylum Ascomycota; class Eurotiomycetes; order Eurotiales; family Aspergillaceae; genus Aspergillus; species Aspergillus piperis. Next base: position 868,234 of record NW_020291603.1, read on the forward strand.
AGCAGACTGCATGAGCCCGGACAGTATCACATGCGTTGAATTGCGAAGAGAAACAAATCAACCTGTAAGTAAGGCGTGTATGTTGCGCTGATGTCGAAACAAATACTAGCATCCGTAGGATTTAGCCGAGGACAAGACTATCTGACGCCTTGATTTTTGCCATACATTTGATTATTCAGAATCACAGATCCGGGGTTGGGGTCAGACTGCGGATAGATGACATTGACATGAGACTGTGAATGATCAGCCCCAAGTTGCCATAGGCTGACGAGTCCTTGAATATTCTAGAATTGAGTCGATGGCATCTATTGTGAAGTCCACCGTGGGGACACATTAACCACTGATGATGAGTCCCCAGATCTAGAATGTCCCATTCATTGAATGTAATTCTCCCATACAACAGGTATTCATCTAGATCACGCAAGTTGTTGTGTAAGCAACACATCGATGACAATGGTTGATGGAGCCTGTGAGCCTGTCAAACCATTCTGTTGCATGGCTCACGCTTTTCTCCTCGGGGAAATCCTTCCGCCCAGCAGCACAACAGGAACCGAATGTGTTTCTACTTTCTCAGACGCAGACGCTTTCCGCCGGAGACAGCCGTTTTGTCACGTACGGAAAGCGTAATGTAAGGCCCACGATGACGCTTTTTCTGCCGGGCCCCACTCAACCTCCATCGTCCGCCCGATGAGATGGAGCCCTGAAGGTGGCCAGACCAGGGAATGAATGGCACCTGTTACATGCGGTGGGAACGTCCTAGAAGAAACCATACTAAAAAAAGGGCGAATTTGGAAAGTAAAAACTCAGGAGTAGAAAATTCGATTTTTTGAGGTAGTCCTCTTTTTTTTTCTCTCTTGGGGAAATATATCTGGTTTAAAAAAAATAAAAAAGCTTGTTGCGTTCATTCAAAGGCAGCTGCTCTCCCACTTTTATTCTTCCCTTCTTGATTCTTCTGGTTCTGTCACACCCAATTCATCTCATCTTCCCTTCACCATCCCATAGCATTTGAACCCAAGTGGTGACTTCAACTATACCACACTGCCCATTGTATCCTCCGTACCGGTGCTTGGATACTCTATCATCCTGACAGCAACATCTAGAAGAACGTCAACAATACCACCACACCACAACTGGATTATGTACTTGGTCGTCTACCACACATCGCAACTCTACCAATATCGAAGCACTTCCTAAACAATCACTTCCTAAGTTATTGTTCAACAGCGTCTACATATTCAAGCTCTAGTCTTCAAACTATCTCTATCCCATACAGAGCAACCACCCACAGCAACCACTCACCGGAACATTTCCTCCACAGCTCAAGTAGGGCCTAGAAAGCCGGCTCTCACACGTTCTCATATCTTTTGCCCGGCACGGTTGTCTCAAACTCAAAGTGTTAGCCACTTGAACTTTTGACACCATGCCTGGCCGTCTTCTCTCCAGCTTTGTTCGCCCTTCCCTCTCTCACCACCACCACTCCTCTCACCATTCTTCCGTCTCCCACTCCAACTCCTCGTCCTCGTCGTCTGTGAATGAGATCCCACCGAACACAGTGGTCTCCAAGAAGCCGTCCACGCATGGTGCGGAAAGAGCCCGTTCACCCGAGCGTCGTCTGTCTTTCGCCGTCGAACACCTTATCCACCCCCACCGTGACCACAGCAAGGACAAGCGACGCAGCCATGGCCGGTCCTCCCGTTCCAAGGAGCGCGCCGGACAAGAGGAGATTGCCAATGCTCATGCTAAACTAGACGTCATCGTCGAATCCCCGCCGCTTGTGTGCTACGGATCCCCTGCGAACTCCACTGGTGCGCTGTTCTCGGGGCGCCTGAAGATCAGCATCTCCGAGCTGGCTGGCATGGTCACCCTGGACACTTTCGATATGCGCCTGATGAGCAGACTGACAACGAAGAAGCCTGTTTCCAGAGACTGCGCCAACTGCGCATCGCGCACGGAGGAACTGACTCACTGGAACTTCCTGACTGAGCCTCTTCATCTCAAGAATGGCGACCATGAATTCCCCTTCAGCTACCTGTTCCCCGGTCATCTGCCCGCCTCCTGCAACGGTTCGCTCGGTCAAGTCGAGTACTTCCTTTCTGCACGTGCCCACAACGTCAACGGCGAGGAATATACCTACGAGATGCCCGTGCACATCAAGCGTGCCATCCTTCCCGGAAACGACAAGTCCTCAATCCGCATCTTCCCCCCTACCAACCTCACCGGCCGCATCGTTCTTCCCTCTGTTGTGCACCCGATTGGCACCTTCCCCGTTCAAATGACTCTGAGCGGAATCGTGGACAAGAAGGAGGACACACAGACTCGGTGGCGCCTGCGTAAGATGATGTGGCGGATCGAAGAACACCAAAAAATCGTGTCCACCGCTTGCACCAAGCATGCACACAAGATCGGGGGCGAGGGCAAGGGAGTCCTCCACCAAGAGACGCGCATCATCGGCCACAACGAAGAGAAAGAAGGCTGGAAGACTGACTTTGACACCGCTGGCGGCGAAATTAGCATGCAGTTCGAGGCGAACATCAACCCTTCTTGCAACCCTGTCTGCGATCTCGAGACCCCTGGAGGCTTGGAGGCAAGACACAACCTTGTCATTGAATTGATCGTGGCTGAGGAGTTCTGCCCGAACCGGAACCCCAAGCTCATCACTCCCACCGGGGCGGCGCGCGTGTTGCGCATGCAGTTCCACCTTCATGTCACGGAGCGCAGCGGTCTCGGCATCAGCTGGGATGAAGAGATGCCGCCGGTGTACGAAGATGTGCCTGCCAGCCCGCCTGGATACACCATGCTCGATGGTGACAGCATCATGGAGGACTATCACGGATCCCCCATTCACCTGCCCGAGTATGAGCAATTGGAGCGCATGGACTCCCTTCGACTGGACAGTGACTCTACTCACTCCTCAATCCGGGGTCGCTCTCGCCTGACAACCGATGACTTGACTGCGGAACCGACGGTACCTGCAGCCAGCAACCGAGCGCCGTCTGTTGATTCCCAGAGCTCAAGACGCACATAACACCTTCAACTTCACCGTTGACTTTCCTTCATCTATTTTCTTTTCTTTTTCAACAAACCTGGACTCGACAGATGTCCATACCAAGCTACGCCGCTTACGACGTTACGATTTTTAACGAATTGGACGATTAATAAATCCTAAAGATTCGGATTCATCTCAGTTACTCTCAACAGTCACTCTCAGCAAATTGGCTTGCCATGTCCTAATGAACTCTCTAATACCAATGGCATGGAATCAAACAAAAAAAGGGGGGAATATCGGAGAAAAAAAAGTTTGTCTTTCTTAGAATTTTCATTGTCTTCTCACGGAGTGGGGAATTTTCACAGTCTGCATGATACCCATAGTTGCTACAAATCTGTCACAAACCTGGCTATTTCTTCTGTTCTGCACCTATGACCTTTTCTTGTTTGTCCTCAAAAAAATAAGGGTGTCAAGATCGCTACCAATATACCTGATTAATAGAACTAAAAGAAAAACGATAATATTTTCCTGAAATGAAGCCTCCATCCTAAACTATCTACCGTAACAATAAAGAACAACTGATCGCCCTTTAGTAACCCCATAGTCGCAAATCCTCCCCCCAAGCCAAGCCAGGTACAGTAAAGTTCCGTGTGACACAATCCGGGTAGGTACAGCTCTAATTCCCCAATTCATATCAATAAATGTCCTCACCAGTCAACAACCATACCCATACCCTTGCTTACTTATTCTTATTCTTATTCCTGTTACTCCGTAGGCTACCTTGATCTGAACTGGTCAGTTCAGGCCAGTCCAGTCGGTCCAGCCACTTCTTTTTCAATCTATTCCTTCTCTCTCTCTTCCTCTCTCCATCTTCGTAAAATGTGTGTGTGTGTGTGTCACACCAACATCAACATCTTCTGCACCCTTCCACCTACTATTCAATAATCAGGTTACAATCTCATGCACGTACCCTGATTTATTCCCCCCCTCCCGTAGTAAATAATCGCTCGTGCTACACAAGCTACCCTGTCCTGTCTCGGCCCTTTGCTCCCCCCCTGCAGATCGGATCGGTAATCTGCATGTCGTAGTGTATGTAGTACGTAGTACTTTGTTACTTTTTGTTGGGTTGGATGGTTCTAGTTGGTAGTAGTTGGGGATTGGATTGAACGAACTAGTGGTTTGGTTTGGTTTGGTTTATTTCAAAGTATTTAGTGGGATGGGGGTCCCCCTTGGATGCTACGGATGCTACGCTTACTTGCTACCTTGTTGTTGGTGAAGATAATTTTGCTTCGTTGTGTGTGTGTGTTCTTCCCTTATGTTTCAGTTCACTCATTCATCACTATTTGAGTGTAGTATGTGCACTTTGAACAAATATCGATATTCATTCACCACACCTTCGCTTTCCCGCTCTTTCTTGCCGTATTCGCCTCGCCTTGCCCTTGCCATCCCCCCCTTTTCGACCATATGTGAAACGCCATCACTCAAAGAATAAATACCATGTGTCTGCCGCGTGAACTCCTGAATACCCTTTTGCTCCTTTGGACTCCCTTTCGCATCTTTCTGCCCTCTTCGTCTTTCATCTTTCCTTGAACTCCAATAATAACTCCGGGGATATTTTCATCAAACAATAAAAAAAAGATATCACATAACCATGAACATGAGAAGAAGAAGAAAGAACAATTACATAGATGGAGGAAAGATATGCACATCATGAATCGAAAATGGGTCCATATGCATGGATCCCGTGAGATTCCAGTTCGTATACCACCTTCTTTGTGACGAATGGATTGCTAATCACGCAGACAGCCTCGGCGTCAAAATCCCGAACCATCTGTCGGATGATCGGGACCATGTCGATTCGTCCTGCCTGGTTGGTGTCGATGATGACCGGATTCGTGTCCATCTCGGACACCAGGTTCAGGATGTCCTGACCGTACGTCTTGAGCGGTGCCCGCGTCTGCCAGAGCACTCGAAGTTCTGGCCGGTTTGCATCCCCCAGGAAGGAGAGACACGGGCCGATTCCGGATCCTGTCGTTACAACCACCACGCGCTTGAAGACCCGCATCGCGTATGCGAAGCCGTTAATCAGGACCCCTCGCTTCCAGAGGTGAGTGGGTGGGTCTTGGATGCAGGCTGTCGTCCAGTCCCCGGCTTTGGACACCAACGCAGAGAAGCTTTTACCTTCTGGGTCCGGGAACGTGGCAAAGCCATGCCAGTCTTGCAGTGGGTGTCGGGATAATTGGATGCCCTTGCCGAAGTTCGTCGTGGTATGCGTGAAGTGGAGACGCACCGCATGCGAGGAGAGGTATTCGGCCCGGACGGGGACTTTGCGGAGAAGAAGCCAGGGATGGATGATTGCCACGACCGTGACCATCAAGAACCAGAACGCAGGGAGAGTGACGAGGAACCGACCCAGAGACTCGTGGTACGCCTCTTTGGCCTGGTCGGCGAAGATCATGAGCAATATCACAAAGAGTGCCACGACGAGCCATCCGGAGAACCGGTGCGTCAGCTCGAAGTAGTCGTGCCTCTTGAAGCGGAACTTCGGGTGGGCCACCACGATGATTGCCAGCAGCAGGACAAGAATAACGTATGCTAAGACAACGGGCGCAAGGGATAGAACCGACGCTCCGGTCCAGTACTCCCGAGACATCACGCCCACGAAGCCCACATACCAAACGAAAGCGGCTACGCCACATCCGCTGTGCACGCCGCCATAATGATACGCCTTGGCGGCCAGCAGACGCAACCATTTCGGGGCTGATCTTGGTATAGAGCAGACGGAAATGAAGATGGAGTTGACTACCAGCGGCTGTCGTGCCAAACCACATGCCATCAGGTTGCCGGCGGTGGCGTTGACCAGGGCTAACAGAGTCCGGTCCGTGACCATGATGGCCACGAACACGGCAACATTGGCCAGGAAGACCAAGGTGAAGAGACGACGGTAGATGTTGAGCAAGGCATACCGGATTCGAGATAGCTTCTTCACCTTGTGCTCTTGGGCTTCAAGGTCCCAGGGGTTGTTGCCTGCATGATTGTGTGAAGCCTCCACCTTTTCTGAGAGCTCATTGACTATAGTCTGGTCTGTCAATGTTGCTTCGCCTGGGCTCGGTGGGCCTGATGCACATTTGGCCGGCTGTGGTACCGACACAACGGTCTGTACTGGTGAGGATGACATGCTGACTCGGGATATTCCAAATCCGAGGACGTGAGGAGGGAGGAGGAGGGTGGGTGAGAGACAAGAAGCAGACACCCAAGAGAGGTTTATCCCAACCAAGATAGGTGGAGGAGGAGGGATGCGAGTGGCAAGGGTTGGTGTGAGGATCAGGTACAGACCGACGCAAAAGGGAAACAAGAGCAATTGCAAAAATTGGCTATACCCTAGGTAAGATCATGGCCCAACGAATGATTTGAGAGAGATGAGGTGAGGGGGTGAAGAGAGAGGATCTGACAGGCGTTCACAGTTCACCTCCGAATTGGCATTGCCGTGAGCCAACTGCGGTGAATGGGCACCTGCGTCTTTTGAATCTTTGTGGATGACGACATCTCATAACGATGCAGAAGAAGTATATTTCCCGAAGCGTGGACCTACATCGAACACCGGAGTTATCTTGGGGCTATTGTGTCTAGTCCATGTTCCCAGCAGCTGGACGCATACCGCATGCGGCATACTGTCGGCCCGTTTTCCCTCTACAAAATCCTTTTCTTTATTTTTTTTTTTTTTTTTTTTTTAATTTTATTATTTTATTATTTTCATTTTATTATTTTTTTTTTCTCTTGATTTTCATTTTTCTGATACTTCACTTTGCCGAGCCAGGTTTTTTCATGGATTTACCCACCAGACCTGAAGCCTGATACTATTGCACGGGATGGGATCCCACCCTAAATTGGTGGATTGGAGGCTGACTGCCAATGAGCAGTGAAAGATGGCATGGTGCCATTCAAGATTCAGCTCTGCATTCCCCGAATCGAGAAAGAGAAGGCCCAATGGATGGTCCCCGAAGGAGGGGGAAGTTGAACCGTGCCGCCTCAGATCCATGGCTGATGAATCTAGTGACGGTGATAACTAGATAGAAGGGTCTAGAGATTAGCATGATCCGGCACAACCAGTCCGAGTGGCTCCTGCAGGAGGGTCAGGGTTTCCCTGCCTGACGCTAGCAGGTGAAGACACTCGTGTGAGACGCAATGATGCTCGCCACGGGGGGAGGATCGTATTCTCCACCGCTGCACCGCCCGATGGGGGGTGTAAAGGTGGAGGGATGAGGCAATGGGAAAATCGATAATCGGATTATCGGAGCACGGGACACAGGATGATTGTTGAGAGGCAAGTTAGTGAAAGAAGTTGACTTGACAGGGCCCCGGCGGCAATATCCACCCACGATCCATGCAGGACGCACAGATTCCTTGCTTTTTTCCTCTTTGGGAGAACCAACTACAAAATAAGAGTCTAAGTATCGGTGGCAGACGCAGATTGCAGATGGAGCCCTGCCATGTCGCTGGGAAAGACTAGTGTGTCCCGAGGTGCTGGCCAGGCGGCCCGGTAATGGAGTCGAGGGAAGAGTGCATATGCGCCTGATAGAGCGGCAGACACACCCACAGAGAAAGAAAGAAAGAAAGAGACAAGTGATCAGAGGGTTACCCACACCGTACTACCAGCCAGGTTTCCATTAGCGGGCGGGGTACATTTCAGCGGTGCCAGGCGCGTCTTGCAGGAAAAGACGTACACTTTGGCTGCCAAAGTGATTAGCAAGACGTCAGCCTAGCATGGGTCAGGCGAGGTGGATACCAAACAGGCAGGCATGATTGCACGATGGGGGGGATGGGTGGAAGGGTGGAAGGGTGGAAGTCGAGATTGAATTGGAAGCTGAATACAAAGCCCCCAAATCCAGCAGGCTGGGGCGTCAACCATGGGTGAACGCTAGTTCGGTTCCCAAGGCGGGAGATCTAACCGGTGGGTTCAGCTGCACGAGGACATGAACTAGATACTAACCGCTCCGCCGATTCCTGAAGAGTGAAAGTGGCAAGAGAAAAAAGAGGGGAAATGAATGAATGGAACTGAGTTGGGAGGCTATACTGAATGGGGGAAGCAAAGAACGATACCAGCTTGGGACTAAAGGGAGATGCACGATCGAGAGGCTCGATGACAGGGGAGCGTGGGAGTCATCAGATCCAATGGGAAGGCAGGATGAGGAAGATTGAGTCAAGAACCGTGGTGTTCGGGCTGAAGAGATGCCCAATAATGGATTAAGTTGAGGTATGGGGAAAGAGAAACAGAGAAAGAAAAAAAAAATAAAAAAAAAAAGAGTGGAAGAGGAAAAGATGGGATGAGAAGGGAAGTTACGAAGATCATGGATTGTGGAGAATAACTTTTATTTTTTTTATTTTATTCTAATTTTTTTATTCTTTCTTTGTTTGTTTTTCATATTGTTATTTTCTCTGGAGTTTTTTATTTTCTGTTTTTATTTTATGTCTTGGGGTGTTTTTGCTTTTTTCCGCTTTATAATTTTTTTATTTCCTAATTCTTATTTCTTTTTGATATTTTGGGATTTTCTGAATTTCCGCCTAGGAAATAGAGGTGAGTTCGTCTGCATGACGGGAGCTGTTCGCTCTGGCCAAGTTACGACCCACTTCGGGATGCGATCTGAAGGACGAAACCGCGAGGGGATTAGTGGATGCTGCAATCGGCGGCTGTCATTCGATGTCTTGGGAGGAAGACGTGGGTCGGAGTGGGATCCGCGCCCCGATCTTGGAGTGAGTCTCTCTCAGGATGCGATGGAATTCCAAATTCCAAATCATGGCATTTGTTCGAAAGGGTAAGTGATGGGGGTCCAAACTGGAAAAAATAACTGGAATTAATCTGGAATTCCCTTGTCATTCCCATCCCCCCTCTCTCACTGGCACACACACTCTCTCTCTTTGCTCTAGCTCATGCTCTACTAGCTTGCTGTCGCGCTCTCTCTCTCTCACTTTCGCCGCAGGATTAGGTGTCGGTTTCATGAGCTGGTCCTTTTTATTTTCTACCCTTCGAAACTTCCCATCATGAATGGAGATATATTTATCGCCCCAGAATTCCCCTTTGCTGGATCGGGGAAATAATTCTTTCTTGATCTTTTATGATCATTCCTCGTCCAGGCCCCGACATTTGTCTACCATTACTACTTCCTACTATTACTACTACCACTTACTGCTCCTATCTGGTCCCGTCACCTTCACACTGGAAACGGGGCATGTGTGATTCGATTGATTCACATTGGACTGGACTCAACTGGACTTGATTCAACTCTGACAACACTAACTCAACGGGACTGAATTGACCCTCTTCCTTCCTCTTTGCTTCTCTCCCTCCTCCCTCCCTCTCCTGTCTTCTCATCCTCACCCTCCTCCTGTTTCCTCCTCCTTCTCTCCAACCCTTCTCCTGTTCCATCTTTAGTTTCCCACTCCTATCTTCTCCTCCACTCCTCCATATCTTGTCAATCATCCCTTCAGTTCTTGAACAAATCACCAGTCCTCTCCTCCACGATGGGTAGTCTCTGGGAGTCTCCCACTCTGGGCGATCCCTTCAACCTTACCCACCCCGACAACCACCTGGACCACGCCAACAATCATGGCATCACTCACGGTGACGGTTTCTACACCGACTTGTTGACCTTTGCCTTTAGAGGCCCAGTCCACTATGACCGGCAACAGCCAATATTCATCGACGCTGAGGACGCTACGCGATTCTTCAACGCGTTGCAGTTCGAGACTCTGGTTCGAGCGCTGATTGCTGGTCTGAAAGCCCACAATGTACAGCCGGGCGATTGTGTTTTGGTCCACCTGGGAAATAGTGTAAGTAGTCATCTAGTCATCATCCTCCCCTGACGGCCCGCTTATCAAATCCCCCCCAAACACTACTACTTACCTCGAGATCTCTCTCTCTGCCCCTCCCCCCACACCTCACCCACCCTTCCTATTCTCTGTTCTCTGATCTATTCAATTTGATTTGTTACCTGTTTCTCCATCGTGTTATCGTCATTCCCATCATGCCCCTCCATCATCCTCTTCTCACTGACTCATGGTGTGGTAGATCATATACCCCGCGCTGTTCTTCAGCATCATCGGGGCTGGCGGTGTGTTCATGGGCTCCAACGCGCGCAGCCAACCACAAGAGCTGGAGCACATTCTGCAACTGGCAGAGCCAAAACTGATCATCACCTCATCCGATGCACTGCCTACGGTGCTGAGCGTGTCAGCCGACCGTGGAATGCATCCCAGCCAGGTGTGTCTGGTGGATGAAGCTGCAGGGGATTACATCTCCCAATACTTCCTCGCCGGACCATTGGCTTATGCGACTGCCGGCGCCTCCTATCTACTACCGAGCAGTGGGGGCGGCTCTGTTGTGAACTTCGCCCACCTTCTAGCGTATGGCGAAAGTGATTGGGTGGCCTTTGATGACGAGATGATCGCCAAATCGACGCCGGCCGCCATGTTCTCCACCAGCGGCACCGGAGGCCTGCCTAAGGCAGCATACCTCACCCACCATGCCATGATCTCTCACCACCTCACCATCCAATACGATGTGCCTTATGAGGTAACTCGCTTGATGTCGCTGCCCATGTTCCACATGTTTGGTGCGCTGTGGACCCACCTATTTCCCATTCGCTATGGCGAGCCCTTGTTTGTGCTGTCGCGTTTCGAAATGAACCTGTTCATTCGGACGGTGCGCGATTTTGGTATCACCGAGACCTACATGGTCCCCGCTATGATTCACAAGTTCAATCGGTCAGCCTCGTCCGCCACTAGCTCTCTGTCCTCTCTCCGTTACGTCGGCGTTGCCGGCGCTCCCATTGACGCCGCCGCCATGCAGCGCTTCCGGGAACTGCTTCACAGTGACGCCCGTGCCTCCCAGTTGTGGGGGATGACTGAAGTGGGGGTGGTGTTCCAGAATCGCTACGGGCCTCAGCAGGCCCCCGCCGGCAGCATTGGCCGATTGTTGGAGGGCTACGAGGTGCGGCTGGTCGGACAGGACCACCAGCTGGTGCTCGAGGACAACCAGCCTGGCGAGCTCTGGGTGCGCGGGCCCGGGGTCCTCAGTGGGTACAAGGGCCGGTCAGACGCCAAAGACGCCCGAGGGTGGTTCCGCACCGGCGACGTTGCGTACGTGAGCGCCGGGCAGTTCTACATCTACGGGCGCACCAAGGAATTGATTAAAGTGCGAGGGTAAGTGGTGGTCAATTGGAAAGCAAACCCCGAAGCAAGTGCTAACCGTGACGTGCAGATGGCAGGTGGCCCCGGCGGAGGTGGAGGCAGCGCTACTCAAGCACCCGGAAATCGAGGACGCCGCCGTGATTGGGGTTACATCGCGGGACGGCAGCACAGAGTTGCCCCGAGCGTTCGTGGTGCGAGCCAAGAGCCTGACGGGCAGCCGGCTGACCGCGGACGATGTGTACAACTTTGCACGGCACCAATTGGCCAGCTATAAGGCGCTGGATGGGGGCGTGATTTTCGTGGAGGAGATCCCACGGACCGCGAGTGGGAAAATCCAGCGGTTCAAGCTATCTCAGATGAACACCTATCGGGAGATAGTGAGTAACTTGCTGGCACGGTTCAAGGGTGCTAGTATGCAGACGGTCGGGATAATGCATCCAGGGCGCATTACGGTGTAAAGGGGGGGGGTTGCTTTTTTTTTTTTCATTTCTCTTCTTGATTTTCTGTTTTCTATTTCTTCTTTCGACTTTTCTTCTTCTTTTTTTTGCGACATTTTTCTTCTTCCGTTGATATTCCGCTCTGGGAATGCCGTACATATTCGGGGGCGTTAGTGATTACGGACTAGGCTTTAGGCGTTAAGAGCAGGGTGGACGGTGGGGGAGTGACAAGGGGGATGGAGCCAGAAAAAGACGACTGGATTCGTCCATACAACTACACATACATACATACATCTGGAAGCACATAGCAAAGGCGCACAGATACATAGCATGGAGATAAAGCTAAATTAGTTAGTTAGTATCATAATGATGACCATCATGTCAGAAAGAATCTCCTACCTAATCCGGCGAGAAACCAGCCCCCCTCGTTTTTTTATTTTTATTTTTTATTTCTCTTTTTCTATTGCGCACCGTTAGTCCCAAGGGACACACACCTACAGCAGACTACAGCAGACTACAGTGAACTACGGTGTGCTACTGTATCTTCTTAACCATGACTAGTTTAGGTTCTGCGCAAGTTTCGCCCTGCACGCCCGATACCTATCCGGGTAACCCCGGAAGAGCGGTTAAATTGGGGGTGAGTGGGTGAGTGAGTGGATTAGATCATCTGTCAGTCTGTTAGGAGTGATTTCCCTTGCAGTACGTTACTCCATTGCGGTGCAGTAGCCTTCTACTTACTCACTTACTACTAGTGGATTAACATTAACATAGCAGTTATCTACCCTACTTCGTGAACTAAAGTAGGTATAGTAATGGAAGTTGTTTGAGGTGGTGTGTATCTTCGCTTAGCTGTTAGTTAGTTTATTTAGTAGTGAGCTACTTACTATAAAACTAACTAAGTGGTTGTCTGTCCAATCCTGTGGGGGAATTGGGATGGTAGCTAGTACAGTGGCTGTTTGTTTGGCACATGTTTGTGGACGTTAAGCGCATGGAGTGGGTGTGTGATACATTACACCGAAACGCGCTGGTTGGGTTTGATTTAGTTTAGTTTAATTTTCAGTTTTGAATGGGATATTTCTATCCATTGGATTGATTTTAACTCTTTAACTTTCTTTCTGTAGAGAAAAAGTAGCAATTGGATTGCGATTGTAAAAGGCCTTCCTCCCTCCGCCCAAATCTGAATTTATTTACACTCACCATCCAGTCGAGTGACATAATAAAGCAGGGTAAATGAATTACTAGTTAACTAGGATATTGTTTGCTGTCAGAACTAAATCTAGTCTTCGTTCACGAGAGGGGTAGATGGATTCTCAGTGGCTATTGTCTTTGACTCTTTTTTCTCCCGTAAGCGTGTTTGACTGGGATTATGCTCCTTCGTGATCCTTGCAAGGAGGAGAAGAAAAGAAAAGAAAATGTATAGTGTACAGTGGAGGAGGGGTCTGATCCCGGTTGTTGGGTACATATCTTACTATCTACGGTGTAGTTATCTATCTAGGTTAAACAATTAGGTATCTGCGTAGTAGTACTAACTTGATATAGCAGGAGCATCATTCCTTTTGTTTCTCATGTTTCACAGTGATCGCAATCGTGATAGGGGATCAATCTCCTCTCTGAAAGAGGGGAAATGTGGACTAACAATCCCAGGATGACCCTGTTAACAGCCAAACATGATACAAGGATGTGGTCAAAATCATAATGTGATGAAGATTATCAGTAGGGATAAAGTTTATACCTCGGTAGGGTACTACTTGTGAAGTATAGGATGTGATGATGTCTGCAGAGTATGTCAAAATGACATGTGGTACTTCTGTTATTTTTTTTATTTCTATGATCCAAGAATATGTACATATACAGTAGTAGTAAGCAATGTCGGTAGATAGATACATATGTATCTTCCTCGGCTACTAGTGACTACTTACATACATTGTACATACACGAGCTGTATCATGTACATATTCTATTACTATCACTTATGTAAATGTATATGTATATGTACATGTACATGTACCTAATCAAGTAAGTCAGCAAGCAAGCAAACTATCTATTCTAATTGTAGTAGCAATAGCATTTAATAGTCTCTACACTCATTTCTCCATAACATCGTGTTTATGGTAATATTCACATGTCTCATTATTGAACGTGGACAGCTGAAGAATTATTTTATTTTTTTCTTCTTATTTTCTTTCTCTAAGCGATAAATATAGTTCTCGTAGATAGATTGTTGTTCTCCACTAAGCTTTTCTGATCACGGAAAGAAAAAGATAAAAAAAAGAAATATGGTTCACCCAGCTTTATCTTTTCCCAGCTTCAATCCTTTTAGTTCTTTTTAAGGTTATGCTTTTTTTTCTAAGACCCAGGATATGCACTCTCGGTACCATGGTTGAGTGACTGATCCCTAATGTAAGGTGATGATGGCTTGTTGTTTACTTTTTTCCCAAATTCCCACTTGTCTTCTACCCATTCTTACTTAATGGAGTAACGTATGGATGAAGAGTCTATCCACTTAGTTGATGAATTGAAGGGATCTGATCCTAGTATCGCATACCAATTCCCGGATATTGTTAAAGTTTGGAGTTGGTGAACTTTACCATTTACCAAGTAGTTAGTGTTAACTACTTACTAACATTTGTCGCCATTTTTGGGTTGTAGCCTGATCTGGTCAGTCCTTACTTATTATTAACATTTAATGAATAAACTACAATTACTACATTTGTAGACACTACTATTCTATCTCGTGATTCATATTTTTCCGATTTTTTCACAACTCTTATCCTTATTAGGTTTCTATATCTTAGCCTCCATTCATAGTCAATCACTCACCCTTTCGTTTAGATTAATAATCTATTTTGATCAAGTAAACCCGACTAAACTCCGTCTCTTCCTCCGATGGAGAGAGATAAAGAGGTATTACACACGTAACTACTTACCTACGTACTCCGTAGGTCAGACAGTTAATAATAAATCTAAATGACAGGTGTTAACTAAACAAGCCCTCCTTACCCAATCGTAATCTCCTTTTCATTTATTCCCGACCAGGGTCTTGTCTGTCTCGAAATGACATGACATTCAATCCCCGCCGCTTTGCGACACTTTACTAATTAACTAATTAAACTAGCGTGATCCGCTAAATCACAAGGTAAGTCAGTCAGTCAGTCTATCTCGTGTCTTTGTTCTACCGATGATACATAACAACATACTAATCCCGATCGACAAGACAAAAGTACAAGATGGATAGATGGATGGATAGATCGCGATATAAACAACAAGAGAGCAATGAAAGACATCTTCTCCACACCGATCAAATCAAAAGAAATATATTTTCATGTTGCTGTATCCAGAAAAGGAAATAAAAAGGGATCTCCTAACCCGAAAACTGAGGTTAAGTTGAGTCCGGCCCGTACTAGTGTCGCAATAGTTTGGAGTCCTGCCCTGCCCACTTTTCTTTCTTTCTTTTCTCCTATCTTCCATTCGTTTTCTGAACCCTGGACTAAACTGCTTAGTGGTTCAGCGGCTACCTCACTATTCTCTGGACTAAAGTAGGTTGGTACTAAACTAAGTCTATCGCATGGCTTGGATGAGGTTTTCAGCTCTGCGCCACACACACACGGACACTCTGCTCTGTCTTGCCACAGTGGGCTATCACTAATATGGTGGGTTCTTTGCGATAGTGTTTGGTTCTATCTTTTTCTATCTTGGGTTATTGTGGTGCTGGATGATGCTTTCTATCTCTCTCACCAGGCTGAAATTCGAGTGCTTTCCATCTACCTACTATCGGCAATCTCTGTACGATCTACACCCTCCAGCCGGTTTGTATCTCGGAGGAATGGATGGATCGATGATGCCATGACGACACCACCACGGCCCAACTCACTAGTCTCTCGCAAGCCCAGCGCCGCCTCGTGGGCGGAGGACTAACTATCCAACTGTGGCATACAATCGCTTCGATGAGGATGATGATCGATTGGATCGCGGGACAATCCGATTGTCATCCACTTCCTCCTCCTCTTTTTCCTCTTTTTCCTCTTTCTTTCCCCCGCCGGCAGTCCGCTTGCGGAAGGTTACACACCATCGGCTGTCAACCAGTTTGGATCCGTCGCGACTATTGAACCGGATGGACGGTGTTGCTTTGTCGGAATCTCCGGCTTTTCTCTCCATGTCTTTGCCCAACAGGGTTGTTGCTCCTATCGCCATCGTTGGGCTGGTCACCGCTAGGATCGCGAATCAGATCTTGGATCGACCTATTTTCGCCCATCCATGGGGCGATTGCCTTGGCTTTCCCTGATAATTTTCCGCCAAGGTTGTAGTAATAGTAGTAGTAGTAAACCTTCGAAGACTCAGCTGTCCTGTTCTCGCCTTGATTGAGATTCGAATTGATCCGGCTGAGGTTCATGTTTAGCACGGGTGGCACCGTAGCAGAGCCTCGCCATGGCGCATCCTCCACACTTGGCCCCAAGCCTGACATCCGTCCGCTGATCGGCATGTCATTGCGGTTGGGGGGAGGGAGTGGGTTGGACCCGCGCATCACTGGGTCATGATTATCCTTTCCCAACAATCCCAAGGTGCACAAGGGAGGGGAAGAGGGAGTGGACACCGGACAGGATCTCTCTGCAGCTTGCACCCTCGCCCTCAACTCTTTTCTCAATGAAAACTGCACGAGAGAGAGAGGCTGCGCCGGGGACCGCAACGTGCAGGTCATGTGACAGGGCCAGTGAACTAGCTGCAGCCACTAGAAGAATTAGACAGACGCCATGTCATGCCAGTCCGGATTTCCTGGACCACCGCCTGTTCGTAAGCTCCTGCTTCCCTCTCGCCGTCGGTAATATTCTCCCGGTCCAGTTTGTGCCCTGGCTTCATCGCCGCCGCCCCCAGCCTGGCTCTTCTGGCGGTCTCTCCGGAAACGACCACCACGCATCCAAACGGGTCATCCTGGCAGCTGCTGCCTGGATCCTGGCGGCCCCCAAGGGGTTGCATTATGGAGTAGACACTAGTCGCAACGGTCTTCCCACTCGACTGCATTGCCACGTCGACCGACATGGTCTAGGAGGGGTAGAAGCACGATTGACATCCATGTTCGCAATGATGGTGGTCATGCTTTCAAACAAACCCCGAGTCGAGGATCTGACCGAGTATACTTCGTAGTGAAGAAAGGGAAGAGCGTTGTTGGCGCGGTTTCGGGATTCACTGATCCCCGATGTCAAGACCGTTAATTGTCCAAGATTTTTATTTATTATTTCCTTTTTTTGTCGTAGTTTCTTTGTTCCCCTCTTCATCTAAGGTTCTCCAACTCTATCCACTTGATTCAGGTCATGTTCCATGTTCACATGCGACCGGGATTCCAAGATTCGAGTTAAAGAAATGCCGTCCAGGATAGCCTATCGTTCATAACCGGAAGTCCGGCGGGTCATTCATGGCCCAGAAGCAGATACTCATCAGCAGCTGTCGTCACCGACTTCTGCACCGTACGTGCGTGATGAAGCAACCGACGTTGTACAACATCAAATGTGATTGAGTTTGCGACCTCCCAGCCTTCGTCAACTCAGTGGCGGTAAAGATGGCGGTAAACCAGGAAAAGATAGAACAGAATAAAAAAAAAAAAAAAAAAAAAAAAAAAAAAAAAAAAAAAAAAAAGGAACGACATTGTAACTAGGTGTCTGTAGTGACGTGATAGTGTCTGCTCCAAGAGAGGGGATATCCTAAAAGCCCGCCACTGGCATGGTGCAAGTCCGCCGCCCGACCGGTGCTGCTGGTGCATATCGAGCCATCATAACCGAGGCGCCGGCGCAGGTCGAGTCCCAGACCAAAGCATGTCTGTTGTACTAGGATGCAGTTCCTTCCATCCTAACGGACGCGCAAATCGCGCGATCCGGGCGTTGATCGATAATCTCACTCAGCGTTGTTTGCTCTGCTCCGCCTCGATCAGAGTATCCCGTAGCCTTTCCACCATACCCCCCATGCCAATGGCCCCAACGCCCCGATAACGGCTGCCCCAAACGGTATCTCCCAAATGCTCCAGATCCATATTGTCCCGATGGCGGGCGCCCCCCTCATCACCGCGTAGTATGGTTCGTCGTTGGTTATGACCATCAGCTTACAGCCAAGAGCGACCGCCATCGGCAGGAACACCATGGTACGTAATGCCGGAGGAAAGAGCAGTTTTCGGAAGAATTCTAACGTCAGTTTCTCGCTGTCCCAGGGCAGAAGCGAGACCGTCTCGGTGGACTTCAACCTGCCAGTGCTGCCAATGAAGGAGACGACGTGTCCGTGAGCAAGATGGACCAGCAGGGTCAGCATCGGAAAGGCCACGAATACTGATTCGCGGATGAGGTGGTCTAGTTCGATGGACTCGGCATATTGATGGGCTGCGAGGTACGCGAGGGTCAGGTGGAGGGTGGTCAGGGGGACTGAAAGCAGGAGAGTGTCGATGACGGGCGGGATAGGATGGTCGGACTCTTCAGGTTCGTCTTCTTCCTCCTCACTGGATGCCGTTTCGTCCGTGACTTCTTCAACTCGCCTGATATCCTGCCCGTTTTTAACCGCCGCGAGCTCCGATGCGTTGAGGCCGGAAATGTCTCCGGTCGTGGGGTCGATGGTCACAAACCGGGGACTCGAGTCAGGAGTCCCAGTCGGGGCGTTTGCCTGGCCTAGAAGTTCGCTTTGCCGTTCAGATATAATGTCCATCAAGGTCTTCTCCTTGCTCTTCGCGGGATTCGGTGCAGGGCGCGCGAGGGGGATTGAGGAGGGATCGAACGTGTCGCTGTCGACAGTTGTCGCTGCTGCCGCTGCTGCTCGTCGCTGTTTCCGGTTCCTCGGACCTTCCATCGTGCGGAGTTCTGTAGATGTGCGTAGCTAGTTATTGGCGAGAAAAGGGGCGATGGTTCGCGACAGAACGAGAAGCAGGGGTTGTCTCAGGTGAAGCCCAGGTGTCAACTTGAAATGATGTATCACCGCCGGAGTTAAGCGGGGTTAGCCGTCCTGGTGGGCTGCCCGTCTACACTGTAACACAATATAGGTTAACCTTCAACCACGTTTTCATTAGTACCTAAGTAGAACCCTAGATTAAGAACTAATAGAATTACAAACGGTTCAGCAGCATAGTTAAGACATGAAATTTTCCTTTCCCTGTCAAAAACCAAATACATCATCAGAATGAAGCATCTCGCGAGGAATCACACGTCAAAAGCATGCCTTCCCTGCTAAATATACCCTCCAAGCCATACTTCCACTCGTTTAGCCCGACTGGTAGAGAGCCGGCCCAGCGACCACATGAGGGTTAATCATGGTGATGTTGAACGGGGTCACGTAGAGGTTCGTATCAGTAATGGCAATGAACATGGTGCCATTAACGGCGGGATCACCTGCGTAGGTCTCAACGTTGGGCTGAATAGTCGATCCAGATCTCGAGCCATTGAGCGTCAACTCAGAGTAGGTCACGTTCAGCTGCGTCACCCACGCCACGTACTTCGGCGCTCCAGCGGTAGTCGAGGTCACGTAGCTATTGTTCGGCCCAACAGGCTGTCCTGGAGCATCCCAAGACAGGAAGACTTCCCGGCCAGGGAACGACAGAGGGTTTGTGCGGTTGTGGGTGATTGCAGGGGAGCAGTTAATACCCACGGCATCATTGTTCTGGCAAGCTTGCGAGCTGGGGACCGCCGTGCTGTTCAGCACGTTTGTGCCATTGGTGATAGTCTCCCTCCAAGCATCAGCGCCGTTGATACGAACCGGGTTCGGCTGGTTGAGGATTGAGAGGGCTGGGAAGTTTTGCCATGCGAGGCGCGTCTGGCCTTCTGGGCAAGAGGCAATATACGGAGCAAGCAAAGTCCAAGCCCATGACTGAGGAACACCGACCTCGAACCAGACTGGCATGGGGAAGAGTCCCTCGAACTGCCTGAAGATCATTTGCTGGCGAGCCTCCGTGGTGATGGACAAAGTGAGAAGAGTCGCTGCTTCGCGCGAGTCCAGATGGGACAAGAACCCATACACACCAGCCTCACCGAAGCGTGTAAGCTTCTGGCAGAAATCCAAGAACTCGTGAACTGTGGTATAAGGGTAGACATAGTTGCACTGTCTGGGTGCCTCTGCGCCCAAGATGTTGGTCAACATGGTCGCATGGCCGACTTCCTGATCCGCCATGAACTCGATCAAGAAACGATCCTCCGCTGTCAACCCCGCAGCAGTGAAGTCGTCAACAGAGAAGCGTGCCAGTCCATCATGGAAGAGGTCGAGCTCGATGTACTCTTGGTACAACGCAAGGGCCTGACATTATGTTAGCAGGAACAGAAAGCTGTGGAAAGAGCCAAGTGAACACTCACCAAAGATTCGTAGTCAAAGTCACTCTTTGCGTTATAGACAGGGGTAGTCCCATTCGTTCCCACGCCCCCTGCTGGGATATAAGGTCCAGGCTCGGGGCTATGAAGCTGACCATCACTAGGGTAGGTGGTAGCCTCCGGAGGAATGCCCAAGGGGGAAATGCCAGGGCCGATAGGGCCAAGAGTGAGTGCCCCAGTCGTTGTCGGTACCCCAGTGTACGGAGTGTGGGCCTGGGTTGTGGAATATGTCACGACAGGCGGAGGAGCTACAGCCGCAGGGGCAGTAGGAGCTGTAGCAGGGGCAGTGGCAGGAGCAGTTCCAGGGGCAGTTCCAGGGGCAGTTCCAGGGGCAGTTCCAGGGGCAGTTCCAGGGGCAACACCGGGAGCAGTCGCATTACTAGGTGCGATGCCAGGCGCAACGCCCGTCGCATTCCCGACTTGCCGAGGAATGTTGAGGCGGGGATATGCCAGACTCAAGGGCAAGGAGCCCATTGAGCCAAGCAAAATCAAACGATATAAAGTCATGCTGATCAGCGGTTGTATTCCAAAAAGTTAAAACATCCGCAACTTGTTGAAACCTGAAAGCTCGACAGGCACCCAGCAGGTACATAAATACGTTCATAGCCAGCACATCGTGCTCGTCATGTCACCTCCCATTTGTGACGCAATCGGGCAATCATAGTACTCACGACTGTCTGCAACGGAGAACATATCCACTCGGTTTGTCGAAACAGGAATTTTTGTTGGAGTGCGGATGCGCGTGGATGTAACCTTCTCATCATCCATGACCCTCACGGAAGGCGACGGAAATATGGAACACAATAAAGCTCACACCGCAGACCCACCATGACTGACTTCAGGGAAAGAGAGATATGAGGTATTTCTGGTTAAGCCCCAAGACTTCGAGAAGAACGCTTGGGGTGCGAACGGTACGGTTGTCATTACACTCAAGCCACCCCGCGTGGCTTTCAAGAATGCATACGGGTTGGACAGACGACTAGAACGACCCCTGTAAGGAACGGATCAATGTGCCTTAGTAATTGCCCAGGGGGAAAGTAAGATGTATCACGTAAGGAAATTTTGTAGCCTATCACCGTCCCAGACGCCGGATTCAGGTCTCGTGGAGTGCCTGAGGATGCTCTAGAGATGTGTCAGTCTGAAACCAGCATTCCATTCGATACGACAATCACTTTACTTCGCAACAAAGAATACAATATGTAGACCCAGTCGACTTACCCACAATATGCCAGACATCCGATGGTGAGCTTGGTTAATGGATTTGCTACATGGTTGGACGGAAGTGATATCCAACGGAATGACAGCCCGGCAAGGTAGCAGTTACCGCGCGAGGTATGGATGGCTGGAGATCAGCTGTTTCCGGTCGTGCCCGATATCAGCGCCCAATTACTATTGCAGGTAGCATGTCACCATTGTTGCTCTTGCGATGGCAGGTGTCATGAATATAGCCAGTGCCAGTCGTGAGCTTGCGCTGAGGGTATGCTGCTCGCGGAGATGGTTTTCACTTTGCAAGTTGACCACTTACCGGGGCCGCTCGAACTTAGGGCATGCAAGATAGCTAATATAGAAATAACGGCAAAAGCAGGTTTCACAAAGTTCAATCAGCATCATTTGACGCCGTCCCCCACGGTGATATGCCTGATTGAGCCAGTTGCATCGCCCTCTACAAAACCCGACTTTTTGCGGTGAACCTTTGTCCTTCTCATGCATTTCTTCACGATCGCATCTGTAAGAAAGGGAATAATACTTTTTGACAGTACTGAACATGTCGCAATTCAATGCTGCCCAGTTGTTGTCGGTCGAAGGACTGGTTGTCGTCTTAACCGGTGGTGGCACAGGTAAGCTGAGCCCCTTACCGCCGCAAAGTTCGTGTGACTGACTATTTTTACCCTCCAGAATTGGGCCGTTCAACAGCCCTTGCATTGGCCGAAAATGGTGCCGCAAAAGTCTTCATCCTTGGCCGTCGAGAAGACGTTTTGCAAGAGACCGTGTCTCTTGGCAAAAAAGACACCATTATTCCAGTCCAGGCGGATATAACATCAAAAGAGTCTTTGCAGGCAGCCTATGAGACTGTCGCAGCACAGACAGATTATGTCGACCTACTCATCGCCAACAGCGGCTATGGAGGCCTGCCAATGGCACCGCCAAAGCCAAAGCCGGACGGGTCAATCCCAAGTCTTGCTGAGTTCCGAGATCATCTGTGGTCCTCCCCAGAAGAAGATTTCGGAAAGCTCATGGATATCAACGTGAAAGGGACGTTTTTCACGGTTGTTGCATTTTTGTCTCTGCTCAACGCAGCAAATGAGAGAAGACCGGCTCCCGCAATGGACGAACTCCCAACACCAAAGGCACAGGTTATCATAGTTGGTTCGGTAGCCGGTCATTTTCGAGTCGTGCCTTATAGCATCGCATATAATATCTCCAAGGGTGCGGTGCATCACCTAATCAAGACACTGTCCAACATTCTCACACCGTACGATATCCGTGTGAATGGTATAGCACCGGGATTGTTTCCTTCTGAGATGACGAAGACAGCGTTTGGAATCACCAAGTCATCAGCCATGGATGGTGCTTTTCCCAAGAGTGAACTGCCACCCGGTCGCGCTGGTCGCCATGAAGAGTTTGCAGGCTTGGTCCTTTGGATGGCTAGTCCCTCTGGGGCATATGCCAATGGCAATATCACAATCATCGATGGGGGTTGGCTGAGCACGTTGCCAAGTTGTTAGGTACCCGACACCGAAGACTGACACTGAAACAGAACACGATGGCACGTATATACATATACTCTCATTGAGCTAGAAAGTAACTTTCATGCATAACCCATTACAAGATGCTATATGCTCTGAAAGAAATTGTCAAATACGATGCCTAGACCCGCTGAGCATAATATTAATTCAATAAACGCGACCTGCAGCCACAAGAAGTATGCCATGTGCCGTGCAGCGTTTTGAAACGAAGCTTTTATATGGTTGCTGTAAGTCGTTGCACCAGATAATCGCCCGTGGTTATTCCAGGATACTTTGCAGGACGTGTCTCCTCTTCGAAGGTTCCAGGAATAGCCTCAATAAATTGGTTCATGTTGGGGTTGCAGAAGTATGCAATGCTGTAGCGATCAGGGTAAACAACCGAATCGTTCTCTTCCTCCCCGACTGCTGTCGGCGGCTCGACAACTCGGTGTCGCGTACTTTTGATGATGTCGTTGGACCAGCGAGCCAGCAAATCGCCAGCATTAATAACCACGGTGTCGGCGATGGGGGTCACATCCACAAACGTGCCCTTGGGACTACGAACTTGCAGTCCCCCGCGGCTATCTTGAAAGAGAAGCGTGATAGAGCCATAATCGCTATGTTCACCGGCTCGAACTTGTCCCGGATTTTGCTTGAAGACCTCCTTAGGCACGGAAGGATAATGCAGCAGGCGAAGGTTATTGTCGCCCGCATCCACATAGGCATCAAAGAAGTGCTCTGGCAAGTTCATGCCCAGTGCAATAGCCCGCATGACCTCCGTGTGGAGCGACTTGCACATGTCAAAGAACGACAACATCACTTGCTTAAAGTCTTTCCCTTCATCATCGATGTGGTCGGGCCACCGATTAGGAAAGCCATCCACACCTTCCCGACCGATTTCCATTGTCTCCTTCAGGTCGGGAGTGGTTCGAGAGACCCCCTCCACGTCATCGACCGTGCTTAGCTTCTCTTGCCCAGTCTTGACGTATCCACGGTTCGACTGTGGGGTAGTCCAGCACAGACTATCTTTTTGATCCTGCGATCGACCGAAGAAGCGACCTGAAGAGCCAAATACACCGGAGACAACGGAAGGAGGAAT